>NC_142735.1:19212500-19512500 GCF_051943395.1 Hippocampus bargibanti
CATGTTGCACGGCACTGGGAGAAGTCTTGTGCAAGAACACTCGTCATGATTTTTCGCTTTTGGGCTTCCATGTCACACCTAGGGGTTTTGTCATGAAGGTCAGCACTTAAATTCTAATAAGGCTTCTCACTATCTCGCTATTTGAGCTTTTATTTGATGCTACAGGCGCATACTCATATTCGGAATTGTTTCACTTGTAAGGAGAAAGAAGGTTAAACTGGCAAGCGAGGAAATCTTCAGATGAGACGATGATGGCGCTCGTTGGGGACTAACGACACCTCATTCGCATTATAAGTGCACTTTATTATAAATGTGTTTGTCCACATTCAAATACACTTATAAGAAACACAATAGAACACTGGTCCACAATGTCCATTCTGCAGTTCAGTATTACTTAATATATTTATATTTGATGCCATAAAAATCTCTCTCTTCATATCTTTGCTATGTACAAACCTCCATAGAAATGTTTACAACCTTCTGTGAGGAAAAAAAAAGACTATATTCACATGTCACACATAGAAGCCATACAAGTGTACACATGTATTA
This sequence comes from Hippocampus bargibanti, assembly GCF_051943395.1. Taxonomy (NCBI): domain Eukaryota; kingdom Metazoa; phylum Chordata; class Actinopteri; order Syngnathiformes; family Syngnathidae; genus Hippocampus; species Hippocampus bargibanti. Next base: position 19,213,050 of record NC_142735.1, read on the forward strand.
TACATATCAAGATAGCCGTTTAATAGCTAGAACGTAGGAATCAATCCTTTACTTGACCGTAGACAACTCTACGTGAACGTGTCGACACCGTTGGAATCGGAGCATCCTCAAGCCGTGTCGCTTGGTAAAGTCAAAGAAAGAAACAAATAGCACCATCGCCGTCTCTGTTTACAAAAAATAAAATAAAAATGATTGTGCCTCACTACGAAGGCCATTGCCTCACATGTCTATTTTGTCAACAAAAAGACAAATGTGAGAAGTGTGGGAAAGGCTATAAGCTGCCAGCTGAAATTCGGGTTGCAATATTGTGAGAATTTTTGGACTTGAAAATTTTTCATGGGAAGCAACGTGAATAAGACTACTTACTACTCGTGGAAAACCATGACTTTTTTTCCATGTGATCCTGGTTGAGCTTCAGATACGCTACCACTTTTATAAATAGATAAATAATTTCAATTAATATCCAATGTGAGGGACCAAGCTGTGCTGCAAATAAAATCAATCTGCAACCATTTGGCTTATGCAAAAAAAAATAAAACAGCGACTATGTGAGTTTTTCAAGTCATTTGATTACTTTCCAGCAACATTCCAAATCCAATGAAAAATTTCCATTTTGGAATGTCTCCAAAAATTCCCATCTTAACGTCCTTGGAAATAAGCTCCAAAATTCCCTCATAGTTGCAACCATATCGGATATGTCGCCCTTTTCCCTACAACACTGATCCCCGACCTGAAGAGTCCACATTCATAGTCTTAATGTACAGTACAACGAACGAGAGCATCGGTAGCGTAAACCAGCATCTCTTTTCATGCTTTTTTTCCCAGTTTGTTGCACATCACAAACATCAACACAAGTTGAGATGTACGAACACATATGGAATGTTAAAGGTTTGCAAGCCACAAACTCAAAATTCAGAAGCCGGTAATGTGCTTTCAATTCCGAATGTGTTCAAAATGTCACACCGGAGCACCTTTTTCCATTTTGAGTTTGCTGTACGTCAGGCAAAAAAAGTGCTAGAAGTTATTAAATCAACTCTCTATTAAAATAGCTTTTTTTTTCAAAGTCCATGTTCACAATATATATACAGTAAAGTCTCGTTCTATCGATATCTGTTATATCGATAGTACTGCTTATTACGATACTATTTCTATGAACGCAAGGAGAAAATTTACATGCCGCAGGATCGGATATATCGATAGTCCGGTTATATCGATATTTTTTTCGACTCCCGAGAATATCGATATAACGAGACTTTACTCTATATATATATTTCACTACGAGTGAATACAAAATGCATGTCTGTAAGTTAAACAACGCTTAACGAGTTCAGATGGCCAATCTGAAGCGGCAAGACACTAAATGGACTCAGGACTCAGTCAGTCGGGCGTCCATGTTGTTATTCTGGCTCTGGTTCTAAATGTTTGCACCTGGTTTATAGCGTCATGATGGAACCAAAAAAAAAAAAATATCAAGCCCAATTTGTTCTCAGCACAGAGAGACAGGTAGGAAGTCCTTTATACATTATGTATATTTATACACTTAAGTATGTTTTACTTTGCAGTAAAAGTATGTCTCCACAAAATATGACAATATGCCATACTTGATGAAGTAAGTCACAGACTTATTTTAGAACGGAGGGATGCTTCCACTCCCATCTGGAAGACACAAAAAAAGGAAGGAACAAGTCAGCTGTGCATTCATGTTAAGAAACACGGAATATAGAGACACTTGGAGAATTCAAATGAAGTAATATCTTGGAAATGAAGGGCCTTTTTTACACTGCACTTAGCAAGGCACTGCACACCATTGATGAATCCCTTCTTGAAGGTCTCAAGAACCGAATCCCGTATTTTCAATTTGGGAGCACACTTCCACTGATATCAGATACGGTGGAACTGGTTGAGTGATATCAGAGTGCTTAAAGCGATTGGCCAACCAACGCCAAAAGTGTTCCTATTATGTCTTATAAGGCTGGTATGCTAGTACTTCCAAATTTAGCTAAGCTTACATCGGAATGCTGTGGTACTTGCAATAAGGCGCACACCCAAATAAACTAAGTTTAGTGTTCAAAAGGCCCTAAATTGTTAACGGTATTATTATTAGAGCTACTCATCTACATGCGCATTGAAATGGTTGCATTAAAGTGAACCCGAAAGTTCGAGCGCATAGGTGTCAAAATAAAGGCCCGGGGGGCAAATCTGGCCCACCACTTCATTTTTTAAGGCCCGTGAAAGCAAATCAAACTTTCCATGATGTTTGCTAAAGTCCGAACCAAATTTTCAAATTGTTGTATGTAAACCATAATTACAGTTATTATTTTTTTACTTCAAATTTGAAAACTAGTTCTTCATGAACTCATTCACTGACAAACGATGTGCAAAAATGTGTCTACTGCAATGGCAGGGTTTTTGTCATTTTCACTCAAATTGCAGAACCCGCAGAATATTGAGTTTTAGGACTACATAAACATTCAATGCATTATAAGTTGGATGGGTTTTCTAATAAGTTGGATGGGTTTTCTGGGAGTTATCTGAGGTGCAAGTGGGAGTGGCTGTACAAAAGGCAAATGCTGCCCCCTCATGGGAGGGAAAAACATTGCTAGAGGGCTGACCAGCGCTTGATCAACACCCTCCAGCAAGAAAAAACAAAACCTGAACAAATTTGGGAATGCTTTTGAATTCCCGAATAAATTCGGGAATGGCAGTGAATGAGTTAATTTGTTGTGCTATCCTAATGTAATGTGTGGAGGGGATTGAACATTCTAATGGCTTCCCCAAATTCATAATGCCCCCCAAGCAGAGGAAACCGTAACTACAATGTGGCTCGCGGCAACAAAAAAAATGAGTTGTTCTAGGGCTTTTTAGGTTCATCCATAAATTTCAGCTCATGGCCCAAGATCCTGAACTTTTTTGGTGGTCGGAGTAGGGAGACGAAAGTTAAGTCCTTTGTAAGAAGATACAGACGAAAAAGTATCCATCCGGATCTCACCTTTGTGGAAGCACTGCGGCGATGGATGACACTGGAGTTGATACAACTCAGGTTGTTGCCCTAAATCAGGGACGATCGAGGCACCTGCCCCAAACATGGGCTCTAGCACGGCCAGTTCCTCCAGGAGGGACTGAGTGCAGGAGGCGGCGGCTGCAGGGGAGGCGGCCGGCGTGGTCGAGGCGGCGGAGGTGGTAGTGGTGAGCCTCGGCGAGGCGGTGAGGATTAGCGGAGGAGAAGCCGGTATTGAGGAGCACAAGGACACGGGAGATGACGCCACCTCCATCTCCGACGCTTCCTCTGCCGGCTCCTCCTCCATGGCGACCTCCTCGCTCTCCCCGCATGCGTCCGCCGAGTTAGCTTGCGCCGATTGGACGCTACGGAATTGGCCCGCTCCCTCAAAGCGGGAGGTTTGGTGCCTGCACATTGGTGTTGGAGGAGAGATCGGGCCGGAGGAGTCCAGGATGGGAACCGGCGAGGTGGACTCGGGTGGTACGTCTTGGAGGAAGGTGTCTAGGATGTTCTCTTCAAACAGAGATGTGTCGTCCTGCAGGAACATGGGAATATCCAGGCCGCACCACGCTTTGATGGGATAAAACTCCCGAAGCGTTTGGACCGAATCGACTGTCTCGACGGGAGCCAAGAAGGGGGACGGAGGGTTGGACAAGGGGGACATGGATGGAGGTGACAGTTTGGACAGGAGAGGGTCCAGATAGAAGCCCTCCGCCAGAGAGCTGATGTGCTGGGCCAACAAGGAGATCTCTGCCATCTCTTTCTCCCGTTCTCTTTCCAAGGAGAAGAAGGGGAGGCAAGGCTGTTTTCCGGGGGACGCCTCGGGGGTGAGGATCCCCTCCGGCGGACATTGAAGGGGTCTCAGGGGCACATCCACGTAGAGCGGACCCCGAACCTCGGGAAGGGTCATCACCGTGCAGTCGCCATCTCCCGGGCTGTCCGGCGTCGGAGGCAGTTTCTCGTACAGAGCGCCGCAGCAGGGATCCGTCGTGAAGAGCACTTCTGTGGAGGGGGTGCGAAGGCTGAGGGGGAGCTTGGTAGACATGGTGGTCGGGGGCGCAGGGCTGGAGCCGCTCGTGACCGGCGGGGCCGCGGAAGAGGCGGAAGCGGCCATGGAGGTGGTGGCGGTGGCCGTGGTGGCGGACGGAGGCGGCGTGGTGGTGCCGGTGGGGTCGAAGCTGAAGTGGGGCTCCTCAAACGGGAAGCTAGCCCCTCCAATGTGGGGGGTGTACGGAGGCGTGCACACAAACTCTTTGGTCTGCTGCGCTTGCGAGGTGGGGATGGGCGGCAGTGGCAGGGGCAGAGCCGGCAGAGGGGGCTCCAGCTCGAAGGAGGGCGGCAGGAGGATGTTTTGGGTTAAGAAGTCCAAGTCGGACACCGTCTCCACCGTGACCGGCGTGGGGGAGGGGGCCGCCGAGGGGCTGCTCACGGCGGGCGGCTGGAAGAAGGCCTCCTCCTCCAGGGAGGAGATGCTGGAGCGGGGTTCCCCTTCCGTCTGCATGGCCTCGGCTAGCGATCCGGCCCGTTCGTCCGAAGAGGCCACGCTGCAGCCTGCCGTGCTGAAGTCGAAAGACTGGCCTGACAAGCCGCTGCTGCCGGGAGTGAACACCTGGTCGGGGCTGGACAGGGTGTCGGGGGACTGGAGGCTTTCCTGCTGGGGGTGGGCCGAGGTCAGGACCAGACTGAGCTGAGTCTGCTCCGCGGTCAGCTGTTGACGCACTGACCAGGCCTCCGACTCACTGAAATTAAAAGAAATGAAAAGTGTTTGGGAACTGAAATAGTATCAGATAAAGCCAGGTTGTAAGTCATTTTTTGCCGCAAGCCACATTGTAGTTACAGTTTCCTCTCAGGGGCCGTTATCAATTTGGGGAAACCATTACTGAATTAAATTAATGAAGAACTAGTTTTCAAATCTGAAGTCAAGAACGATGACTGTTATTGTGGTTTCCTATCCAACAAATTCAAATTGTGGTTCAGTCTTTAGCTGCATCATGAAATTTGACAAGTTTGATTTGCTTTCGCCGGCCGAATAAAATCATGCGACGGGCCATATCTGGCCCACAGGTCTTGACTTTGACACCTGTGAAATAAAGCTTTGGACTGTGATTTAGGGAAAAAAAGTAGTGTCTTGACGCCATTTTGAAGGCTGTACCGATGGGCTATGTTGTACTGTGTTGAGTATCTTCATTTTAGTAAAAATATTACTTCTAATACTATCTTGGTGCTAAGGAACAATGTCAAAGTGAGTTGAAAATCTTCATTTACACTTGTGCGCCAATGAACTATGTTGAAGTTAGACAAAAGAATAATGTTGAAATTAACTGAAGAGTTCAATTTGGACAAAAGAAGTGGACTTGATGCCATCTTGGTGCCAAGAAACTGTGAAAGTGAGTTGAGGTGTTTATTTTAGACTAAGTACTGCTTTGGAACCACTTTGTGAAAATAGACTTCAAGCTATGTAATATTCTAAAATCAGAAATCGTACAAAGCGGAGGCGGCGTCGCTGCTTACCTGATGACGTAATTGCTGCTAGCGACGGGTACGTCTCCGGGCTGTAGCTGGAGGACCATGTAGAGCCAAACCCACGTCTGGTCTCGAGCTTGCACACGGACCACCATCTCGCCTCGTCCCTCTCCTCCCTCTCGCACTGATGAGTCACAGCGCAACTTCGTCAGCGCCTTTATCATCCTCATTTTTTTCCCTTCGGTGTTCCCGTTCCCGTTGGCATGTTCACGTGGGTGTTTTGTTAGCTGACACTTACGCAGGCTGCGATGCTGAGCGGAGGCATGTGCCAGATCATGCGGGTGGAGGAGGCCGTACCAGGAGCGGGACCGCAATGCCGCCACATCGTAGCCGAGGTAAGTGCGCACGCTGTGGGAGGGGGGGGGGGTGTTCATTTAAAGGATGCGGGCCAACATTAAGTTGTCATGGCAACGTTCCATCTTCAAATTTCAAATTTCTCACAAGTCCATTAAATATTGAATCCAAAATATGACTTTCACTAAAATGTTTTTTAGTTTTTTTACAAAAATAAATAGATACACACATGCATAAATGGATATTTATTTATTTATTTATTTATTTATTTATTTATTTATTTGTTTGTTTGTTTGTTAAATAGGTGAATACATATTTATTCCTTTATTTATTTATTTAAGTGATAAATATATATTTTTTACTTTATTTGCTTATGTATTTATTTCTGTGTTTATGTATTTATTTGTTAAATAGCTAAATAAATAAAACACTTTAATGATCGGGAAGATAAAAACAACTTTTTTCCTTGCTGTCTACCCTCTATCTAATGTTTTAAAATATTTTTTCCTCATAATACTTTTAAGTTTTATATTTCAAATTGTTTTCTGTAACCCCCAAAGTATTTATGTTTTCTACAAAATGACTTTTGTTTCTGAACAACTGTTCAGTCTTGTCACTTTGACTCGTGTCGTGTACCTTTCATGTGCGGCGTGCAGCCTCAAGTCTCTGCTATGCTGGGAGTGAAAGCCTTCCAGGAAGAGGTTGGCGTCTGCCACGGAAGGACCGCTAGTTCCGGAGCGTACAGGATGGCTTTCCAAAGGAATGCAGAAACACACCCAGACTGGATTGGAGGTCCAGTAGGATCCAGCGGTGGAGGTGCCGGCGGCCGGCACGGACAGGCGGCGAGCTCGGATCAGGACCAGCTTGTTCCCGGCGCTCTGCCTGCGCACCGACTTGGAAGTGTTGAAGCGGCAGCGGAAGAGGCGATCTGTCACTGAAAAACAGAAGTGAAAGGTGATGAGAACTATACAAACTTACATTTATTGGCACTCACGGCAATCACATAAGCCTCATTTTACCCATCTCAGAGGAAGCTCCGCCAGATAGATTATTCCTGACAGTCAGCTGATCCGAGGCATCGATGATGTCATACACGCTGTCTCCCTGCCCCACCAGGTCCACCTGACACACGGGCAAGTGTGATCCGCTGATCTTTCAGTAGACGGATGGACGGACTCACCATGGAGTGTCCCAGATGGTCTGTGACGGCGTCGGACAGGTAGAGCAGTTTCCCCTCGGCGGTGAGCACCATAAGGAAGCCTGGGACAGCCTGCACGAGGTCAGACAGCTCGGGCAGGGACAGAAAGAGGGCGCTCGGCTCTACAGATGCACTTCCGGCCTCTAGCAAAAACAAAACAAAACCCCTTCGTTGGGTGCATTGTGGAGTCGCAGAACCAAGGACAGGGACACCAATAAACACAAGTCTGTCAATAGACGTGTAATCAATCTAAAAAAAATAACAGAGTCATGGAAAGTGTCTGAATAAAGAAATTTAGAAAAAGGTATTGATTTTTATTAATGTAATTTATTTATTGTAAAAAGTAATTTAAAACATAATTATAAATGTTTGTGTATAATATTACGTTTTACATTAAAATATATAATTTTACATTTTATATTAATTTATAATTTTACATATAATTTTACATTTACATTGACGTATATATTTTTTTTTGCTGTTTGCCCAATTTATAAACAATTTTGAAATTATCATAATAAATGTGCTATCAGCACCATGGATAGCGACAAGCAACTTCTTTTTCCAGGACCCTAGACAGTTTCCTCCCTGCTACCCCAATAAACACTTGTTGATATCCACGACACACACACACACACACTGCACCTTCAAACATCATCGCCCCCCCCCCCCCCCCAAATAAAAGAATTGAGACGTTCATGCTTAACTAAACCATGTGATAAATCCCCGCCCCTTAAATGCACACATCGACACTTGAGTCTGACTTCACACGTTTGTGTGCGCGTGAGTAGGCGTCAATGCGTATGTGTGTCTGCTTGTATTTGAATGTACTGCAGTTTCTCATCAATGTGTGAGGGGTTGTGTGTTTGTGTATCCGTGTGTCGATGCACATATGATTGTATGCAACTTTTGCCTCATTTCTACTTTATCTTTACATTCTCAGTGTGCGATGATGTAAAAATGATGCTGATGTTTATGACGATGACAATACTGCGCGTCATCTTACCCGGAGGCGAGAAGAAGACGGACTTCCTGGTGTACATGCACGCGAGCGACATGATGTGCAAGTAGGACAGCTTGGCTTTGTCGGCGTCGGAGATCGGCAACAAGTCCTTGAGGTTGCGGATCTCGGCGTTGATCTGGTCCCGTCTGGCCTTGGAGGCTCCTTTGGTCGAGCGGTACATGCTTGTGACGGATGGCCAACCCCCGCCCCCACCCCCCTGAACAAAAAAAAGTAAGGGCAAAGGAAGTCCCGCTGGAGGCCACGCGCGCGCTCGCCGGTTATCGGACTATGTTCATGGCTGGCCCGCGCTGGGTTGAATCCGCTGACAGTGTGTGAGAGACTCTGCTCGCAGGTGTCTTATATAGCCTGGGAGCGAGGGGGGCTCCCCGACGCAGCCGCCGACGTAACGAGGAAGGATGGGAGGACAGAGGAAGGGAGGGGAAGGACGCCTCATCCGAATGGATGCTGCCAGCACGGAGCTCCTCTGGCTCCCTCCCTCCCTCCGTCCCTCCCTGATGGTGACTGCACGCGGACGTCAGCGCTCGCCTCTCCCCGCCGATGACGTCGCGATGAAACGGGGAGCTCCGGCCACGCAGAAAGCCTGATTTGGACAAAACCGAGTAAGGGGCGGGGCCAGCGTAAAAACGTAAAACGGAGTCACCCAGTAAGGAGGGAGGGAGATGTGGCGCAACCGAGGAGAGGAACGCTGTTTACATGTGAATGCGTTGAGGCGGCGTTTGGCTCCTGTATGAGAACCTTAGTTCACATCAACCCATCTTTCATCCCATCTTTCCGTCTCTCACTGCTATCTTTCTCTCATGACCTCTATCCATCTGTCTTCCTGTCACAATTCTTTCACTCGTGTCTATTTGAGTATCTTTCATTTGATCTCGTGCTGTCTACCGATCACTTTGTTTCTCCATTTCTAGTCGGTATCCACCATTCCATCCCATTTGTCTGACATTTTATCCTTCAATGTCCCTCCCTGAATATCTTTCCTATTTTCCTATTCCTGAGTATCATTTTTCTTTTCCTCTTACTTTGTCATTCTATCTTTTTATTTATTATTTCTTTCCATCTCTCCATTTCTTTATGTATCAATATATCTGTATGTTTTGTATATTTTCTAGATCCCGTCATCGATCAATCTCTCTCAATCAAATGAACATTCTATCCATCTATCTATCAATCAATCAATCCATCCATCCACCCATCCATCCATCGCATACGTGCATAATGCATGTTGCCACTATATCTTCTGTCCGTATCTATGCTGAGAATGCATGAATGAAGGAGGAGGAGCTAAGTCACAAATGGAATGAATGAAGGGATGAACGGATGGGTGAAGGACGAATAGATGCATGGATGAGGTGCATGCAGCATCGCACAGACTTGACAGCGGTGAATGTGAGAGAAGAGTGGGGGGGGGTAAGCAGGGAGGTCTAAAAATAGATGCATCCTACCCCTACCCAGGGGGGGGGGGGCTGTCTGGCGCCACCTGCAGTCTCCCTCATGGTATTTATAGACTAGGAGAAGCACTTGAATGGACAAAAGGAAACTGAACTAGAACAGTTTCTCATATTTAGGTTGCCTCTTCTATGGTATATCATAAAATTAAACATGAATATACCTCTGTCATTGTCAATTGAAACTGAGCGTTTTTTTTTTTCATGGTTTCTTCAGACAAGATATACAACCCAGTCTCGTTTTGGTCTTGGGGCTCGTTAGCCAGGTACACACAATGCGTCTCTCAACTCAACGAAACTGTATTAAACCAGCCATCCATCCATTCATTTTCTTATCCGCTTTCAGTATTGCAGCGGGATGCTGGAGGCGATCCCATCCATCTTCGGGCAGCAGGGGCAAGAGATCCTGAAATGGTTGCCAGCCAATCGCAGGGCAGACATATAAACAAACATCTGCGCTCATATTCACGCCTAGTGACAATTTAGAGTCTTCAATCAGTCTGCCATACACGGTTTTGAAATGAAGATGGAAACCAAAGTACCTGGAGAAAACCCACACAGGCCCAGGGAGAACATCAAACCCACGACCCAGTCACAGCGTGGTCGACACACTAACCACTGAACCACCAGGATGCCCTAAATGTAATTATGGTGCACTTTAAAATACTATGCAAAGTAGTATACATGGTATTAAAATAATTCATACCACTAACAGTTAACTCATTCACTGCCAGACATGTGCAAAAATGTGTCCACTTCAATGCCAGGGTTTTTGTCATTGTCACTCGAATTCCAGGACCCACAGAATATTGAATTTTAGGAGTACTTAAACATTCAATGCATCGTATGAAACTTTAGACTCTTTGCTTTCATCAGAAAAAAAGTTAATTGCTTAATGATATGGGTCTGGAGTTATACAATCTTGAAATGAGGGCGACTGTCCAAAATATATTGCAATACATCCATATTGGTTTAAATAGCGCTTTAACAACAGCTGAAGCTGGAACAAAGCGCTAACATGGAAAAAGGGGAAGTGCTGCCTTCTTGTGGAAAGAAATAAACATTGGCGAGCACTTTATTGGTACCCAAACAAGAAAAAACAAAACTCGAACAAATTCGCTCTCTGTCACAATTTCAATTCCGAAGAAATTTGTAAATGGCAATGAATGCGTAAAAAACATTACATTCATAAATAAGGCAATAGAAGGTCCCCCCAAAAAAGTAATGCTAACAACCATATCTCATGCTAAGTTGAAAGGCAAAGAAATAACATTGTTTTGAGATGATTTTTAACGATGGGCAGCTCGGGTGCTTGCTGAACATTCAGTAGGAGGTCATCGGATCTTAAAAAGACCTCTAAAACATATTGAGTCAGTGAAGGTATGGCAGTATTGAAGCTTGTAAGTCCCAGTCAAGAGTTGAGCAGCAGTATTTTGGGCCAACTGGCGAGGCTAAATGGAGAATTGATTGACTCTAAAGCAGACCTGCTATTATTATAGGTATAAGTGTTCTTTGTGTTGTTGCTGGTGCTTACACAGTATTCTCAATTGACTTCTATAATCATAATAATAATCCATTTCATTTCAAAGCGCCTTTCAAAACTCAAGGACACAGTCACAGCATATTTTTTCTGCGGGTGAGCAGCGTCAGCCACACGGGCCAGCATTCACTCAACACGAAAGAAACATAAAATGATCATCATTGCAGAAGTAAACAAAAAACAAAACTACATCGCCTCAGATTGACCCCAGACTTTCCGTGCTTCCATTGTTGGCCCTGTGTTTGGCCAACTAAGCATATCACAGCATGAAACTTTGAAATATATGATAACTTCTATTCTGTCGATTCTCTATCAAAGTCTAACCAGGGCTATCGGCGCTTTGTGTCATTTGCCTCATAGCATACTTACTAAAATCTCAGTTTTTTTCAGTATTTTGTTAAAATAACATACAAACACCCCAAAATGTTGATGTTTCTTTGCATTTATTTTTTTGAACTGATTAACAGCAAGTTGAAAATGACTTGTCATTATAGTCTCATTTGGCCACTCTATTGCGAAACACTAAGAAGTGGAAAAGATGCGATTCAGGCGCATAACAGTTTTAATCTTCTTCTTTTCCTTTCGGCTTTTCCCTTCAAGGGGTTGCCACAGCGAATCAGTAACCTCCATCTTCAGAGGTATGATACGCATAACAGTTCTAATAATATGCCTTATGATGTGTGTCGTTGCGTGACAATGACATCATTCACACTCCGCTCATCCCCAGATGAATGCATAAATGAAGTCAAAGGTCGAGCTCATTCAGATTTCGAATGGACCCAAGATGAGGTGAGTCATGCGCACCCTTTTGTTTCACAAGCAGAAATAACATCACAAGTGCTCCTAATTATGCGCCGTTCTATTTTCACATGGCCTCCTATGGCAAAGTCAGCATCATTGTCGTTAAAAAAAAAAAAGCATTTTGATGCAGATTTTTGGAGTGGATGTTGCAAATCATAGAGGAAGGCCATCTCTTGCCATTTTATGAGGTGTCAGCTGTCATATCAATCTTTCTAGTTAATGGAGTTTTACAAAAAGCAAGCGGGTACAAGTCAGGAGTCCTGTGTATTCCAAGTATTACATTCATTTACTTTCCTCTTTCTTTTTCAAATCTGATGCTATTTGGCTGCTGCTTGGATGTGGCAGTACGGAGGAGTTGCTAGGCGACAGATTAGCTCCTTCCCCTCTTTTTTCCAAGAAACAAAGTGCAGACCTTGAAATCCGTGGGTGTAAAAATAAGCACATTGAGGGGGTCGGGGGTAAAAAAAAACATCACCTTGCTGAAACTTATTACTGCGTGTGTGCGCGCACTGTCCCTCGTGTCTCTTTTTTTACGATGTATCCCAAAAATAAACCACTCTTGGATGTATTTATAACTCGTAAAATCCAAGAAAATTCTGTGGCTCAACGCCTCACACATCCCCTCCAACTATTGATTCTCATTTGATGACTGCCATGTCACTCAACAGACTAAGCTCCGCCTTCCCTTTTAAAGCCAGACCCACATTCAGTCGAAGAAAAGTGAGAATGGTGTTCCCATGCGATCGGCAAAGCTAACTGCACTAAATTTATACATTTTGTTGCTTAATATCACCACATTTATATTTATAGTAATAATATATTTCATTTATAAGCGCCTTTCAAAACGCTCAACGACACTTTAGAGTCAAGTTTTCTTTCTTAGCTTGATGGTTTGAAGTCCACTACTGCTTTCGTGTTTGTGTTTGTGCGTGCGCGTGCGTGTTCGTGTGTGTGAGTGTGCGTGTGTATGCGTGTATTTTAGTGTGTGTTCGTGAATGTATGTAACAGTGTTTTTGCGTTTGTGTGTGTGTGTGTGTGTGTGCGTGCACGTGTTTTGTATTTGTGTGTGCGTGTGCGTGCAGATCTCACGAATAGATTGGGATTCTTAGCAGCCTATTCAAACTTGCTTGATGATGATGTTGATGGGCATTGTGTCAGCATTGTGCGTGACGTGACAATGACTAAAGGTGACCAGGAACATGTTGCTCGCTCCAAATCTTTGCACTTTTTTTTTTTTTTTGGGGGGGGGGGGGGGGGGGGGGGGGCATGAAAGTCACACCTGTTAGCAGGACAGCTGCACGCTGTCACAGCCAAACACGAGACTGCTATGGAAGTGTCCGCTGTGTGTGTACTCGTCAAGGAACACAGAGTTCGTGTTGATGACTGAGGGTGGAAAGGACAGACAGAAAAGAGCCAAGGGGTGACTAAAGCCGCCATGGACACTTGGAAGATATGAAAGCAAGAAAAGTGACAGGCCAGATATACAAAAGTCAGTCAAAGTAAGGAATTGATTAATCAACTTTTTTTGTTTGGTTGGTGGGAATATGAATGCATGCACACTTGTTTTATTTTGTTTGGTTCATTTTAACTCTTTCATTGACAGCAGTTCTGACAGTGGACAGCTTTACATGCATCAGGTTACAAGTGTGCCGGGTATATTTACAAAACATGACCCAAGTCCATTTTTTTGTTTCATTGCAACCAAATAACATCATTTGGAATCCAGTTACATCAAATTGCATATATATGATTTTTTTCAGTTTGTCAATATCGCGGACAAAATGTATTAGATGTTGCCTCCCACGAAAGTCAAGTTTTCAATGTGCAAGTGGTGAATAAGAAGTACGTCGACACCTCCTCCTCCTGTTTTTCATCTTCTGCTGCGGCGGCCTTGCACCTTGTTTTTTGTCCTTTTTTTTCAATAAGCGGTTCATTTTCAGCCTGCGGGCAGCCGACGGACGAGGAGGCCGGAGGGCAATGCTTGACGCATACCCATGCGTGTGCTCTTCTTCCCCCTTTGAAAATATGTGGAAGATTCTAAATTATGTCCCTTAGCCTCACTTGTTATGTCCCTATGGACTGCGGCCCAAACACAGCGAAAATGGGCTCCTTCAACAACTCTTGTGAGGACAGAGCAGATCAGAACAGGAAGGATGAATGATTTTAGACATTTAAAAGCAAAGCACAGAAGTAAAAAAATAGGTAAAATTACTCAAAAAAGTGACATTGGTGTATGGAATGAAACAACGTCAGGTGCATAACGTGGACGCCTTCATCATGCAAGAACTGCCGACACATTTTAGCCACATTGGAAGTGAACTCGAATCAACATTTTGGGTGCCACTGGTTTGTGTGTACAAGCCAGCGCCGACATGCGCACACACTTAGTGGTGCTGATGCGGGTGTTGCCATGGAGATATCACGTTGACGTTTTCCGTGATGAGAGCACTCCACTTTTTTATTGATACCGCCTGCTCCCCCTCCCCTTACTCCATTATGTAATGCTTATACAGGGAACACAAATGCAAGTCAAATGTTGTTTTCATCCATATGCCGCGTGCATGGAATATACATGCATGTAATATGTGTTATGGGTTGGGAGAGTATAGCATGCACACACGAATGCATGAGGAAATACAAGGACACTAGAGTGAGGTGAAAGCGAGACTTTTAGTTAGATCAACAAGTTGTGACACTTGTCGATCGTATTTACAGACTCACTCTTTCATTTACTCACTTGTATTCGCATAGTGACTGACTGACTCACTCACCTAACCCCACCCATTCACCAATTCACTGACTGACTCATTCACACACTCACTCATTCAATCAATGACAAATAATGCTCTTACTAACTTATTATTCACTCACTCACTAATCACTCACTCACTGGTAACGCCCAGTAACACTCAATGGCTAATAATGCTCTCATTAATTAACGGAATAACTGAATATTCACTCATTCACAAATAACTCACTAATTTCCTAGCAACTCACCTACTCACTCACTCACTCACTCACTCACTAATAAATAACTCACCGGTAACTCCTCACTCAATGGCTAATAATGCTCTCACTAATTAACTGAATAACTGATTCACAAATACCTCACTCACTCATTTCCTAGCAACTCGCCTACTCACTCACTCACTCACTCACTCACTCACTCACTCACCCAACCCCACTCACTCACTCACTCACTCACTCACTCACTCACTCACTCACTCACTCACTCACTCACTCATTCACTGACTGACTGACTGACTCGCTCACGATTAACTCACTCACTGGTAACTCCTCACTCAATGTCCAATAATGCTCTAACTAATAAACTGAATATCTTAATCACTCATTCACAAATAACTACCTCGCTCATTTCCTAGTAACTCACTCACTCACAAATTAGTAACTCACCCCTTGAAGGGAAAAGCCGAAAGGAAAAGAAGGACTCACTAGTAACTCATCACCCATGCCAAATAATGCTATGACAAAATTATTCCCTCCCTCATAAATAACTTTCTCACTCATTTACAAGCACATCACTCACTCACTCACTCACTCACTCACTCACTCACTCACTCACTCACTCACTCACTCACTCACTCACTCACTCACTCACTCACTCACTCACTCACTCACTCACTCACTCACTCACTCAGCTCAGAGGAGTGAATGAGTGTCACTCACTCAGATAGCGGTTGTTAGTGAGTGTTTTCAACCATATTTTTGTCTGTACACTGACTGCACTCACTCTCATGGTTGTTGTTGACACTGTGAGGACTGCGCGCGTTTCGTGTGCGCGCGCGTGTGTACGTGAGCGTACTCGCCGTCCTTGGCCATTCACACGTACTTTCACTGCTGATTCATGAAGGGTGACGACGTCCGATGCCGCTTCATCATCACGGTGATGGTCATGCGCTCTATTTTCGACGTGAGCTCCAAATAGAGGCAAACAGCACACTTGAGTCAAGCGGATCAGAACAAACAAGTTAGCAAAAGTGAGTCGTCTGTTTGATCACATTGCCTTGCAAAACGCACATAACAACCATCATCAACTTTTCTGACCACGAGGAACTTTTTTTTTAATTACATTTTCTTTCAAAAATAAAAAATACATTCAAATATTTATACCTAGGTATATCATTTCAATTTTTGTTTATTTTTACAATTGGGCTAAAAGCGACAATATACATTTTGGATTATTTTGAACTTTTTTTAGACACGAATTAAGCCTTTGAATATTTGAAGCATTGTTACGGTCCAAGTGAAACTTAAATTTCAAGGATTTGAATTCAACTTCTGCATCGTTTGCTCATTGTATTAGAATTTTGTGAATAATAATATTATTTATTTAAAAAAATGAACAGCGGATTAAAAAAAGCAATGTTTAGAAATGTACATCAACTTACACTAGCAACCAGTTTTTATTTGTTTTAATGTATATCATTTGTTTGAAAGAATTAGCTATTTCTTTTCCCTTGTGGGTGGCTATCTTGAGCGCTATACAGATAGCGTGAAAGTGCGCCCACGCAGCGATAGCAACGTTTTGTTGCCTCTTGGAAACCGTGCTTATGTAATGAGGAAAGGAAGCCAAGGTGGAGGTCACAACATTTATATAAATCTTTTTTTTTTTTAAGAAAAAGAAGAAGAAAAAGAAGTTGAGTGCACACGTAACAACAACACACTGCCACTTTGAGTGCGTGTGCGTATGTGTGTGTGTTTGACTGTTAGAGAAGAATTCCACAGCCACCCAGGTAACTGAAGACTTCTAACATGAAGATATATCTTCTTTTAAAAATATTTACTCAAACAAAATTTCAAGTCTTTCTAAACATCAAATATAGAATCAACTTTAAAATTCTACTTTATACATTTAAAGCTATCCGTAACCTTGCCCCCCATACATTTCTGACCTTCTTCAAATATCTATTCCCTCTCGTTCCCTCAGATCCTCTTCCTCCCTCCGCCTCTGTGTGCCCCCTCGCCCCCAACCTGCCCGTCTCAGCACGATGGGGGACAGAGCTTTCAGGGACTCTGCCCCCAAACTTTGGAACTCACCTCCTCCCAATATTCGTAACATTGATTCTCTTCCCATCAATTCCCATTCAAGACCCATCTCAAAACCCACCTATTTAAAATTGCATTTTCTGTGTAGCTCTATCTCTTGTTTCGATTTATAATTGTATTTTATTTATGATTGCATCTATACTTGTCTGTGACTGTAAAGTGTCCTTGAGAGCTTTGAAAGGCGTGTGAAATAAAGTGTATTATTAATATATTATGAAAAATGGCTTAGTGTCAAGAGATGGGAAATTATCCTCGCTTTGAGGAAAGGAAAAGAGGACTCGTACATGCTGCTTGATTCAAGTACATTTTTTTGTAACGTGTAGTTAGTTACTGTAAGATATGGTCCATAAATCAAAAGGATATTTCATATTTAATCAACAAAATGTGCACTGGACCCATATAATGTTTATACAAGTTCCTTAGCTTAATGCTAACATGTGATACAAAACTGCATACATGGGCTAAAGAAATTAGCATGTGGGTTACAGTGACAGCTCCTGCTTTATCATGAACAGAAACCTTTATTTTATGAAACAAACTTTTTTCTGCCAAGAATGAATTCTCATGGAATTTCGCCAACTAAATTAGATAGTTACAAACTAAAAAACAAACTTAAAAAAAATAAGAGACCCTAATTTCAATATCATGGTAAAAAAAGAATGTATTCAATGGTGTGAATTTCCCTTTTTGTTTGTAAGGCTCTGTTTGATGAGGCACTTTAACAGGGCCCGACATCCAATCAACAGTTTGAAGCAAGTACACTCAACAGCTCATTTGATAGCGCAAAGAACAGTTTTCCTTTTTCTGAAATGTTGAGAAAACATTTTAAGCCTCAAAATGATGCGTCTGATGCAGGAAGAGCAAAAAGACGTATAGCTAATGCACGTAAGTCCATTGAACACGCGCCACACAGTCCACACTCACGTCATCACACATCTCTTGTCAACCTTCACCTCTGTGACTTCTCTGATGTAAGAGATGTTCGCTCAGATTTCTGTATAAAAAAGTGTTGCTGTCAATTATTGTCATTTTGTGTGTCTGTGTGCGCAGAGAGGCACAGAACGGAATGGTCGGATTATATAAAAACACAAGCGAGTGTGTGACTAATAACCACCCTCAGCGATAACAGATGGGGGAGTGTGTGTGTGTGTGTGTGTGTGTGTGTGTGTGTGTGTGTGTGTGTGTGTGTGTGTGTGTGTGTGTGTGTGTGTGTGTGTGTGTGTGTGTGTGTGTGTGTACCAGGTTTACGTACCTTTGTAGATGACCTTTTCTTCCAATATGATGTTTTTTTTTGCCAAATATATTCATTCATTCCTTCCTCTTCATACTTTTCGGACATAAAAAAAATTAGCTGTTTTTTTTTTTCTTAAAAAAAGAATGGTCTGGAAAATGAATGAATGAATGAACAGCAGTTTTCGATTGAGATTCTACAGGGTGTCCAGTAGGAGGGGGTGATAGGGCAATGACCTCAGGCATCCTCCTGTTGGAGAGCATCCAATGTACAGCTTTCAAACCAGGGTTGGGGTTTAGAGTTAGGATTTTTTACTTTGGGTCGGTTTTCAGAGTAGGGCTTCAAACTAGGGTTAGACTTTCAAATTAAGGTTTGAAACTAGGGTTAGGATTCCAAATTGATCTTTCAAACTGGGGTTAGGGTCTCAAAATAACATTTTAAATTTGGCATAGGGATTCAAATTAAGGTTTCAAACTATGGTTTGGGGTTAAAATTGATGTTTCAAATTGGGGTTAGGGTTTTCCAGTCGTGCCGTAAACTCATTTTTGGGGGTTCAAATTTGGCTTTCAAACTGGGGTTAGGGTTGAAAGTTTGAACTGGGTTGACCTGTTTGGGTTTGAAACTGTAGTTTTTGAACCAATGCAATAGAACCAATGATTACGGTTTCAAAGTCAAATTTTAAATTTGGTTTAGGAATTCAGATTAAGGTTTCAAACAAGGGTTGGGGTTTCAAAATGATGTTTCAAACTGGGGTTAGGGTTTCAAAATAGAATGTAAAATTTGGCACAAGGATTCAAATTAAGGTTTCAAACTAGGTTACAGGTTCAAATTGATGTTTCAAACTGGGGTTCGGGTTTTGAAGTCAGGGTTTAAACTCATTTTTTTGGGGATTTTAATTGGCGTTTCAAAATGAGGTAAAGGTTGAAAGTTTGGGTGTTAAACTGTAGTTTTGAACCAAGGTGGCATGTTTTCAAAGTAGTGTTAGGGTTTCAAAGTTGAATTTTAAATAATAAATCATCATCATCATCATCATCATAGTAATAATAATAATAATACATTTAATTTATAAGCGCCTTTCAAAACTCTCAAGGACACTTTAAAGTTACAGGATATTTTTTCTGCGGGTGAGCAGCAGCAGCCACACACGCCGGCGTTCACTCGACCTGGAAGTAACAAAGTAAAAAACAAAAAAAAACTACATAACAAATAATATGACAACACAAAGACACAGAGTGTCTTTGTGAGTAAATGCGGTTTAGGAATTCAGATTAAGGTTTCAAACAAGGGTTAGGGTTGGGGTTTCAAATTGCTGTTTCAAACTGGTGTAAGGGTTTTAAACTGTGGTTTTGAAACAAGGTGGTATGTTTTGAAAATCTGATTAAGGTTTCAAAGTCGAATTTAAAATTTGCTCGAGGGATTCAAATTAAGGTTTGAAACTATGGTTTCAAAATGATGTTTCAAACTGAGGTTCGGTTTTTGAAATCGTGGTTTAAATTCATTTTAAGGATTCAAATTGGAGTTTTAAACTGAGGTTAGGTTTGAAACAAGCTTGTATATTTTCAAAGTAGGGTTTCAAATTGGGGTTTGGTTTCAAAAAGGTGTTTTAAATCATGCTTAGGTTTTGAAAATATTGTTTTAAACTCAGTTGTACTGTACAGCCATTGAAGTACTTGGGTGTTTTTGAGAATGTGCATAGTTTACACTAATGAACAGATGGTCGTTTTATGTGTGTTAGTGTGTCTAGGGGTGTGTGTTTGTGTGTCAGGTATTTCTCCATTTTGATTAGGGGGACAGGATGAAATTCCTGTTTGACGTCATCAGTTCATCCGAGGTGACTGAATATTCGAACATATGTTGTGTTTCTTTTTTTGGGAGGTTATGGACGAAGGTTTGTGGATGTGTACTGGTGGGCCGTGGGTGGGACTGCAAGCAGTGCGCGCCAGTGGACTGCCAAATAGAGGTTTCCTCACACTCCCAACCGCGTTTTTTTTTCTTTTTAACAGCTTACAACATCTCGATGTTGAGGGTGTCAGAACATCCATGCTTTAACAATGCTGTTAATAAACTCGGCGGTTTTATTTCTGTGCTCAGAACAAAGCCAAGTGTAACATATAAAAAGTGTTATCATACTAACATACAATCTTGTACTCAATAAACAATATGGAAATGGGGATGAATTCTTTCGGGCTACTGCCTTGTTTTTGGAGATGTTTAAAAAAAAGAAAAACGTTTGCTTTGCTGCCATCTTGTGGCATCTAGAGGAAATCGCATTTTTTGGAGGGTGGCGGGCGGAGCCATGGCTTCTTTTCAGATTTTTACGATTTGCAGCTCGCACCCAAAAAAATACATTTAAAAAATGCAGATACGCCTGCATTTTATATAAAAAAAAACAAACAACAAATAATGTATCAAAACATATTTTCTTGCTGCATGGCTTCAGCGTCAACACAGAGCCGATGCGCATGTGGAACTGTCTCGGTTTGGAATTGAAGCGGATTTCCGTGGGACAGGAGATGTGAGACAATCTCTTTTCGTCAATGGATGCTACAGCTGCGTGTTTGCTTTCAACTTTTAGCTTGTAGCAGACGTGCACATTACACCATGCTAAAGATTGAAGACCGCCTGTCTTTTGTGTTGTGTCACATTATGTGCTATTTTGTTTTTTACTTTATGATGGTGCCGCGACAATGGCTGCCTTCACAGCAGCTCCTGTGTTTTGTTTTCACTGCTGTGAAACGTAAATTTCTCCACTGTGAGACAAATAAAGGCTCATCTAACCTTAACAAGGAAAATAAAAAAGAGAAAAGATTGAGGGGAAACAAAAACTCCTAATCTTAAAGAGATTAATGTATGGTGTTTTTATTGGGGTTCAAAATGTAAGACAGAAAGGAAAAACAAATACAAACGGGTTGTTCCAATGTCACAAATTTGGGAAGCATCAAGAAGAAAAAGGCGTCATTTAAAGCTTGTGCTTTGCATCCGCATAATGAGAACAGGAAAAGACACAAATGGGAAGAACATGCATGCACACAAATGCACGCTCGTCTTGCTCCTTTATTATGACTACTTTCAGCAGACGACTTTGAAAGCCAAAATCCGTCTTTGTGTGTCAACGGGAACCCATTTTGAGCCCTATCCCTATCCCTATCCTTAATATCCTCTTAAGGCACTTTGTCCTCACTCGTAAGACAATCCAGAACACGAGTAAACAAACTTCAGCATACTAGTAGAACAACCACATACTAGCGAAGCGAAACTTTACACTAGTTGACACCTCCGTGCTACTACTATTGCTAGTGACTACATAAAATTATACGCTACTCGTTAGTATGGAATGCTTCATTTAATAGTCGTGCCAGCAGGATGTACAAGAACATGTGGCTGTCCGACAAGGGAGGACAAAATGCAAAATTGTATCCGGTCCTTTCAGCTATTTGAGAAGTTTGTCGATGTCCTTGATAAGAAGGCTACTGGTGCGTGACACATGGCTACTAATTGAGCCTAGTCGTGCTACCAGAAAGGTCGAAATGTGTCCGAGTAGAATAAAGACTGGCACTGGAAGTAGAAAAGAGTTACAAGCAAGCTACAGTTGAACTAGTACTCGTACTAGTACACCAAAGATATTCTACAAGTGCACTGAATGGTCTTACTAGTGATGACAAAAATGGTTTTCCAAGTGTGGAAAAGACACAAAAGATCCAAAAGAGCAAGGTTGCCACAGTTGAAGATGG
This sequence comes from Hippocampus bargibanti, assembly GCF_051943395.1. Classification (NCBI taxonomy): domain Eukaryota; kingdom Metazoa; phylum Chordata; class Actinopteri; order Syngnathiformes; family Syngnathidae; genus Hippocampus; species Hippocampus bargibanti. Next base: position 19,234,902 of record NC_142735.1, read on the forward strand.
CGTGAGAGTTGCACACGGCACTCCTCCTTGTGTTTATCGGTGTGGCTCGTCGTCCGTCCCGCATTCTGCGGGTGTCTGTTGATTTGCGAGCATTAGAAGGTGTAGGGGCCAATGTAGATGGAGAGTCTGAGGGCGGAGCTGCTTTGATAGTTGCCCTGGTAGCTGAGCAGCGGGTTGACAGACACCATCTCCAGGTCCAGCGTGTACTCGCGCGGGCCCGACACGGCCCGGGCCAGGACCAGCATGGCGCTGATGTTGTTGATTTGCTGAAGGAAAAATACAAGAAAATAATACAATATAAATATACAAATACAATACAATAAAATACAATACAATAATTAAAATCCTTTCTGGTATTGGCTTTTGAAGATCATACTTATTTTTTTACATTGTGTTTTAACTATTTTTTTTTTCACAATTTTTTTCTACTCTGAATTTTGGGATGTGAAAAGTGCATGCCAGCAATTTAATGGTACCAAAAATCTAGTGTTTAAAATGCTGTTTTTAAAAATTGTGTTTAATTTTTGACATTAAAATATGTATTTTTCACGGGAATTTTTATTTATTTGTACAAAATTTGGCCACGTTGTTGGTTGGAAAAAAAATCTCTGGAACTAAATGGTAAGAAAAATCTATTTTAAATTCACCATTTTAAAATGCTGAGTTGTTAAGACTGAATTATGGATTTTTAAACTAAATATTAGAAATAATTTTTGACTTAAATAATTTTTGACTTAAAACATATTTTGAAGAAATGTGTAGAACTTTTATTACTCCGATTTGTTTGTTTTTGACATTGAATTTTGATTTTTTTAACAAAATGTGGCAACTTTTTGGTTGGAAAAAAATCTTTGCAACTCCATGGTAAGAAAAATCTATTCTAAATTCACCATTTTAAAATTGTGAGTTTTTAAGACTGAATTATGGATTTTTAAACTATGTTTTTGACTTAAAATAATTTAGTTTAATAAGAACGATGTTAAAAATGCTTTAGAGAAATGTGCAGAATTTTTATTACTCAGAATTGTTTGTTTTTGACATTGAATTTGATTTTTCATAATTTTTTGCACTGATTTTTTTCCTGATTTGTCACACCATTTTTGATAATGATGTTTGATTTTTGTTTTTTTTTATTTCAAGAAAAAATATGTAGAATTTTTTTTATGAGGAAATCTGAAATTAACACGAAAAAAAAAACAGATTTTTTTTCTTCAAACAATCAATTTGCCGTCACATTCCTACCCTGATGTAGAAGTCTCCTTGCGTGTCACCAGAGCGAATGCGGAAAGTGTTGTAGGCTCCCGGGGAGACGCTGGTGGCCTGAATCTGGAAGATGTCGGATGGCACCGAGCGCTCCGACGTGATGCTCATATACCGGTGCACGATGGAGAACGGCAGATCTCGGCACGCCGCCTTGGTCACGGGACACACGCACCGGCTGCGCATGCACACACAGAGTGAAAATCATCATCAAAAAAGAGCTTTCATAGTTAAGGCAATGTTTGGAAATGAGCAAATGGGAGTTCGTGGAACACTACATCACAAAAGTATGCAACAAAAAAACTACTTGTTGCTAATATTAGGCCACTTTGTAATTTGAAAAACAGCCATCCTTTTCCCCCAAAACAAATAGTTTTACTGTCAAAGTTATAAAACAACAAAATCCTTCATTAAACCGGTCTGGTGGGGTGAGGTTCAATTTGGATCGTTCATACAATAGCCTGCTTAGGCAAAACAGGTTAGGCAACTTTCGTAATGCTGATGAGGGTCGTTATGCTGATGAGGTGATACCGGTGGGAGTGGGGGTAATAGGCCAGTCGTTAGTCAGGAATGTAGGAACAATCAGTGGGGCCACAGGGAGGGGTCCTCTGCCCCCTTAACCTGAGTGTAGGGACCTATCATAGCTGTGTCCGGCGCCACCATGTCTGGACATTAGGGATATATAAATGGGGCCGATACGACCAGGCAGACTTTAGTTCGCTGACGAAGCCTCTTGGATAGGAGGCGAAACGTCCGAAACCTTCACTTTTGTACAGATGACGGCTGAAGAAACCTTCTCATCGATGGACCACTCCTGTACGACTGAGAGCTTACACAGACGTTTTACTGTCAAACTATTTTTTTTGCTTAAAAATTAAATAGTGAGAGAGAGAGAGAAAGAGAGGGACTTTATCATCTTCTCCCTCAGAAATGTGACCTTCTAAAAGCTCCACATATATTTCAGAATAATATGTATGCGTTTGTTTTCAGATTAAAATCGCCGGCGTTCTCGTGAAATTTCTTCGAAAGAGCAGTTACAAAATCAACCGGCAGAGGGCAGCAGAGCTTAGCTAGTTTTTGCTTTCGTTGAGCTACAAATGCGATTAAAACCATTCACATTGTATGGCAGAACAACAAACATAAATACACAACATAAACGCAATACTGTACGTGCTATATCATTCAATCGAGTTACAATCAATGTGTAAGATCCATCATCCAAAACAACATTTCTATTAGTTTGTATTTATTCGGGAATTGAAAATATGACGTAGAGCGCCATTAAAGTGCTGGCCAGACCCCCAGCAATGTTTTTTTTTCCCTACCACAAGGAGAAGCATTTCCCTTTTTTCCACGTTAGCGCGTTGTTTTGGTTTCAGCTGTTGTTAACGCGCTATATAAAACAATACAATACAATACAAACAATAGTATGTGTTGCATTGTATTTTGGACAGCTGCCCTCATTTCAAGGTCATATAACTCCAGACCCATATAATTTAGGAATTAACTCTTTTTTTCTGATGAAAGAAGAGAGTCTAAGGTTTCTAACATGGTATTCAATGTTTATGTAGTCCTAAAACTCAATATTCTGTGGGTCCTGGAATTCGAGTGACAATGACAAAACCCTTGGCACTGGAGGGCACACAGTTTTGCACGTCTGGCAAATAAATTATTATTATTATTAAAAACTGGAACATCATCATCGTAAAATAAGACAGAAAATGCTGTGTATTATTCTCTCCAACATAATTCATTACAGTCTCCACATATTTTGAAGAGAAAAGCTATCCACTATTCACATCTGATTCCCACATTTGCTCTTTATTTGAATGTGTGTATGTTGACAGCGTCTTCCACCTGTGAGCAATACATGAAAGCAAAGTTGCATTTTCGTGTGTGTGTGTGTGTGTGTGTGTGTGTGTGTGTGTGTGTGTGTGTGTGTGTGTGTGTGTGTGTGTGTGTGTAGGGGGTTGAAAAAGTCAATATAGAAATTGTGCAGCTGGAAGTTGGAGCATGTGAATGGACGTCTTGGTTCTTGAGATTATTACAGGGAGATGAAGGCCAACATATTGGGAGCATGTGGATGCGTACGTCCACGCATGTGTTTAAAAACAGTCAAGCAGTCAGGCAGGCAGACACTTACTTGTCGGACACTTGCACATACGGGTCCAGGCATCGGTTGGCATCCACGCACTGGTATCGCCCGTGGATGTTGACACATGTCTGCGTGTCTGTGCACTGGTGTGCACCCGTTTCACATTCGTTGATATCTGTGTAGGCATGTAAAGAAATATTGCTTTAGTACAAGCAGGGGCCTCTGATTTTTTTGTGTTAATAAATGCATAACTAAATAAACAACTAACTAGACAAACAAACAAATACGTAATTACAATTGTATTTTTTTTAATATTGAATTTTTGCAATAAAAACATTCTTTATTCTGAAATTGTTTTACATTTTTCCTCAGAAAAAAATTAGAAACTTTTTTTCAGAAATAATGAAAATCTTTTTTTCTTGATTCTAAAACAAATGTTGTGAAAAACTACTATTAGAATTAAAATCCAAAAAAAAAATACCCTAAAAAGAAATAAGTAACTCTCTTTGAAAGTAACATAGAACTTTTTTAAATATTAAAAAAACAAACAAACAAAGAAACACAACTTCCAGCCCCCTTATAATTGTGTTTTATGTTCTCATTTCTAGGCAAAAAAAATCCCAACACAAAGATATTCAATGTCCTTTTTTTCTGTAAACATAAGGGTTTCAGACAATGCAATGATGGATATTGTACTTGGTCGCGTGCAAGGAGAGGCAAACATGCATCCTGACTCACCCTGGCAGAGTCGCGTGCCTTGCAGCTGGTATCCCTCAGGGCAAACACAGGAAAACTTTCCAGGCTGGTTGACGCAGCGATGTTGGCACAAGTAGCTGGAGTAGCTGCACTCGTCCACGTCTGTCATAGTCAACACGCCGTCGCTCAAAGCGGATTCACATCCCGAGTCACGCCTTCTTGTGATTCGGTCACTTACCGTTACACGCGAAGCCGTCCGCCGCCAACTCGTAGCCGTGCTCGCAACGGCACAGGAAGGTGCCGTATGTGTTGTAACAGCGTTGAGAACATGGGGCGCCCATGTCGCACTCGTTCACATCTGAGAGGAAACCAAATAATAATAATAATAATAATAATAATAATAATAATAATAATAATATTATAATAATTAATATTATTATTAATTTTTATTATTATTATTATTATTATTATTATTATTATAATAAGTTGCATAATAATAATAACAATAAAAGTTGAATTTTTATTATTACTTTACAAACTTTTCACCTTACGAACATTACATTTGCGAGAATATAATCTTGGCATATGAACTAGTCGGTTGCTGGCGGACTAATTTTCCACATCACCTTTGAGTGCAGATCGAGTGGGGTATTTTTGCTATTATGGGACCGAAAAAGACCCCACCACAGGCTAGTGTTAAATCAAAGAATTATGGTCATCGAAAAACACGAATGAGGTGTGCGTTTCTGTGACTTAGCGTACCAGTACGCTAAGTCGACCATTGCTACGTGTGGCTAAGGGTGTTTCTGTGTTGTCTCAGCAACAGTTTCAGGCAATAGAAGAGGTTGAAAAATTTCTGTTGTTTCAAAAAAAAGCAGCTAGCAGGGGACCATGTGAGTGAAGGTATTATCGCCGAGAAAGCACACCAACTTCACTCGGATATCATCAAGAGGCAACTACATCAACGGCCATCGCAAAGGTAAATAAAACGACTTTATTATACTGTAGTTTATTTCTTTAATTACAATACAATAGCACATTTATTATACATAAAATAAGGAATATTTTGTGTAGTTTTAAGGCTTATTTAGGAGAAAATTATGTTTTATGGTGACCTGGGAATGGATTATTCTAATTTTTAATGGTTTCTTATGGGAAATAAATGTTTGGCAGATGAATTTTTCACCTTACACACAGAGTCTGGGAACCAATTAAGTTCGTAAACTGAGGTATTACTGTATATATAATAATAATAGTTATTATTATTATAACAATCATCGTCATCATCATCATCATCATACTAATAATAATAATACTACTAATACTACTAATACTACTAATACTACTACTAATAATAATAATAATAAAGTGCACCGGAAATATGCAAAAACACATTTTGAATTTTTTTTTTAAAACATGTCAAAAATGAAAAAATGAAAAATAGGTAAAAAAGTACAACTATAATAGGTAAATATATAGAAAATATAATGTACAAATAATAAAAAATAATGTTGTGATAAAATATTTTAATATAGATAAGTAGATTTTAATAAACTATATTTTAAAAACAGGCTTGATGAAAATGAAAACATTTGATGAAAACAATGAAAAATGAAAACATTTTTGATAACGAAATCATCTAAGATCAGATATGAGCTTTTGGGTTTTATTTGAAATATATTTATTTCAGTAATGTCATCCATGCAGCAAAAGGCCACTTGATAAATGTAATTTAATATATTACTCACTACTAGGGGCATTTTTTGAAAATATTGTCAGTGAAAAGGAATATAGTACGACAACCAATAAAAACTCAACATGGCTAAAATGCAAATGATCCTATTTGACAGAGCATATGTAGCCTTGAAGTCCCTTCCAAAAAGCCGCTGATTCTTAAGAAAACACAAGTGGGAGGTTGTCACTCACCGACGCAGGAGCGGTTGTTTCCCGCCAGCTGGAAGCCAGGCTCACACTGACACGTAAAGGAGCCGGGAACGTTGACGCAGCGATGCTGGCAGTACCTGTACCTGCACTCGTCGATGTCTGGCAAAGGAGCGAGAATGGACCCCTCATATATCATTGAGTTAATTCAGTCTGCTAACCCAAAATAAATAAATAAATAAATAAATAAAAAGACTCGGTGCCTCACCAATGCACTCGGTGCCCACTTTGCGGTAACCGTCGGGACAGTGGCATGTAAATGCCCCCAGAGTGTTGACGCACTGTTGGCTGGGTTGGCAGTCATGTTCGTCGCGCTCGCACTCGTCCACGTCTGCGCTTGGAAAGGAACTATGTTGGTCAGTTATACAGTCAACAAAGGTAGTAGGTCAAAGTGCAATTGAAAAAATAAACATACATTGTTTTTACCACGCCTGCAAACTTCAAACATTTTTATACATGTGAAAAAATATACACTATTTAAAGCACTGCGGTTTTGTTTGACGTCACTTTAAGGAAACGAAATGAAGATCCACTCACTTGGGCATTCCTTGAAATCAGAGTCACACTGCGCTTGCTTCACGTTGGTTATTAGTCACTCGCTGTTATAAAAGGTCATTTTCTTTCATGATTTTTTGTAAAAGAATAACTGTGTCTTCCAAAAAAAAAGCTTTAATATTTAGGAAGTAAACTTGAATTTGTATTTTATTTTTAAATAAATATGTTGGAAAAAGTTTGATTTTCTTACTCTGTTGTTGTCACACAAGACTGCCACTAAAATTCAAAGCATCTATGCTTCAAGGAGTTTTTTTTGTTGTCCTCAGTTGATAAGAATATTAAAATTTTATATGAGCATGAAAATGTTAAAACCAAGTCCATCATTTCATCTGCGAAAGCCAGTTAGCTTAAAGCTAACATATAATGTAAAATATGACAAATAGGCTGCTGAAAATTTGGAGTGATGTGATGGTACCTCTAAACTTTCAAACAACCGCGACAGAATACTGCAGAAGACGATAAACTATTGCTTGAAAATATGTGGCACCGTAAAAAGGTGAGATTTTGCCCTCTTACCTACAGCTAGTACTAGTAGCACATTTTTAAATTAACATTTGTTAACCTCTAGTATGTGGATTCAGCATTAGCACAGAGCGCCGATGCATATCAAAGTCAAAGTCAGCTTTATTGTCAAATATGGAACTGTCACGGCTTGGAATTGAAGCCGATTTATATGGAACACAGGAGATGTGAGGCAATCTATTCTCGTCAATGGATGCAACAGCTCCGTGTTTGCTTTTATCATTTAGCTTGTAGCAGGCTTGCACATTTCAACATGATGCCCCTTATCCACTGGTGAAAAGGACGTTTTGATCCTCTCCTCTTTCATCTAGAACTGCTTCATATGACAAAGAGGGTGCAGAAAGTGTTTAGGATTGAATGACTGTCTGTGTCTTTGTGTTGTCATATTATTTGTTATTTAGTTTTTGTTTTCACTTCAAAATGGCGCTGCGAGAGTGGCTGCCTTTACAGCAGCACCTGTATTTTGTTGTTTTACTTTTCCTTTCCTCTTCCTTTCATCACTTTGCTGCTATGAAATGTAAATTACTCCAGCATTTTGATTTGTAGAAACAAACATTATCAGGAAGAAACAATATTTTAATCGGTTGTTAAATTTGATGCGACTTTATTTGTCTATTTGTTGCCCAATTATTGGGGATAATGAATGAAGAATGAAATCCGAGACAACATGTCAATAAAATACCTCATCTGGCTTTCGCTAACTGGGACAGCAACAAATTCCCAATATAATTTTCAGGTGCGGGAAAAAAAGCAAATAGTTTGAGTTCATGTGTTTATCGGCTTATTCATCCTTGCAAGACTGCAGCTGTGGTCGTGTGAAAGCTACCAAATTTCTACACAATCTGTCAACCCCCCCCCCCCCACCCCCCCAAACACACACAAAGGCAATCACACGCATTGACACCCACCCAAATTGCTCCGACCTCTTGCCGCCCCCCCCAGAGATAATAGCCCAATTTCCATAACATCCACGATACGGCCCACCTGTCCACAGCCACACTCACCCACGCAGCTGTCGCCTTGAGGCTCGTACCCCAGGGGGCAGGGGTTGAAGGCCTCGGTGGGCGCGATCGGGGGCTCGGGGGCCGGGATCACTGAGGCTGAGCGGGGGAGGCACAGGTAGCCTCCGTAGTGGTTGAAGCATTTCATCTCCCCCTTGCACGCATCCGGGATGGTCTCGCACTCGTTGATGTCTGACGTCGCATATATGCAAACATCCAATCAGTGCATGGTTAACCGTTTTTACATTTTTGTATTCTGCAATGTGTTGGATTTAGGATTTTGGGGGGAAATGCTTGCTATAGTTTAGTTTTAGTCTTAGTTTTTAGATCAATAGAACAACCAACCAATAGATTAGAACATACTGTAACTTAAAATAACAATTTTGACTCAATAAATAAACCCATCAACAAGATTATTCACAGCCCAAAAAAATGCCAAAAACACATTTAATTTCAACAAATAAACTTAACTATAAATATCCTACTTTTACCTTTGCAGTGCTCTGTTTGGGGGTCCCAATGATAGCCATCTGTGCATTCCTAGAAAGAGCAAAACATGGATAAATTAGCAAATCAAGTCAAGTGTCAACATGCATTACATCAAAATGTCAAAATCATCAACCAACAGCAGTCCATGGACCAAAAAAACAGGTGTTTTTAATCATACTGTATCATAAATATGGACATGTGAATCCTACGTTTTAACATGCACATCGTATACTGTAAAACAGCTTACAAATTCAGACATAATTTGTTTGCTGTAAGGAGTTGAAAATTAAACATGGATCCAAAACACCTCGATATTTACTTGGCCGATATATAATATTTATACTATACTTAATACTATTATTATTTTTGGCATAAGCTACCCGTTGACTTTGACAGAAGGTAAAACTAGGCCAAAAGAAATATGAGCAAAATATGCCCACAAGCTGCCTGCAGAAAGGAATATTTGTCAAAAGAAAAAAATATCTAAATAATATTAAGAAAAATAAATATAGAGTAAAGTCTCGTTATATCGATATTCAAGGGAGTCCGAAAAAATATCGATATAACCGGGACTATCGATATATCCGACCCTGTTTGCATGTATTTTTTTCCGTGCGTGCATAGAAATAGCATCGATATAACCGGGACTATCGATATATCCGATATCGATATAACGAGACTTTACTGTATATATATATATTTTTATTTATTTTCTTAATATTATTTAGATATATTTTTATATATATATATATATATATATATATATATATATATATATATATATATATTTATATAATATTATTTATATATATATTTTTCTATATATATATATATATATATATATATATATATATATATATATATATATATATATATATATATATATATATATATATATATATATATACAGTCATACTTCGGTTTTTGTCCACAATCCATTCCAGAAAGCTGTTCAAAAACCAATTTGTTCAAAACCAAAACAATGTTTCCCATTATAATCAATGTAAGAAAATGTAATCCGTTCCAACTCTAGAAAACGGTGTACATTAAAGCAGTTCTAAAACATAAACACCATAAACACAAGAGCACATCATTTGTAAAATACTGTAGAAACCAACTAATATATTTTAATTTCACCAATTTTAACATCAACATTAACATTGTACATTATATATTATCATATTTAATCTAGAGCGGTAAGTGAGGCATACGTACCGTTTGGGTGTCAATTTCTTTGGGCGGCTGTGAAATAACGCTGCGGAGGAGCACGCACACGCACACGACTGACACACACACCCCCTGCATACTAACCACGAGACACTAGAACACACATAAACACATAGGCGCGCGCCCACGCACACAGCGATGAGGCAGGGTCGTTGACTTTGGATGGTGCAGCGCAGTCACTCAGCATCTGTGGGGAAGAGGAAATGACAACGTGGCAGGTGTATTAAAAAAACAACAACAAAATGGTGCCATTCAACGGAGGCCCAATGGAAGAAACATGATGTTGGTAGCAAAAAGAGCATGAAGAGGGAGACAGTATCCCCTAATAGTACATAAAGGTCCGGGAATCAGTTATTTTTTTCCCAGAGAGCACAGACAACGTTCATCAATACATTGATGCTAATGTTCATTAGCTTGTCTATGGAGCTTGGTATTATGTGTTAGCAGCTAAATTGTCAATCCTTTGTCATTTATGGTCGCTATGTTTCGTTGATAATTGGATTATGACAAGGTCCCTAGAAGAAAATTGCCATGGACTTGAAAAGTTTGCAACCCCCTTGCACTGAGCCCCCCCATCCCACAAAAAAAATCAACTTGGACTGGCTGGCCTGTTTGTCAGCCAAACACTGTGGCCTTGATTGCTAGATGACGAGAGTTGACTCTCAGCAGGTAGAAGAACATGAACATTGTGACGTCCTGCAGCTGCACATTAACATTACACAAATACCTTTTTTTTCTGTTGGTGCCGCGTTGAAAGCCTTCTGTGTCCTTAGCCTGGCAAACTGTAACGGCTTACAAGAATACCCTGGCTGCTTTACAGTCAGTCACATTGAAACTCTGTATGGTGCTAAAATGTTCTGGTCGAATGGACCCAAGTTATTCGCTGGGGATAGGGAGCCAGCCAACAACATTGAAACTCTGCAAATGATTACCACCACTTCTTCAAGTAATATTTGTCTGCATTAATAATTTAACAATGGTAAGTCCCAAGCAGAAGGGTGAAAGAACTCTCACTTGGAAGTAACGGAGGTTTATTTTAAAGTCAAAACTTCTTGTTGTCATAAGGACACATTCACTCACGAGATAGGCAACACTTAAAGGACAACCGACGCCTCCTTTGTTTGGTCTGAAAACTTCGTGTTGATGGCGAAATTAGAAGGAAAACACATAAATAACGCGATGGTGAATCCTTGTGTGTTGCACCAAGACTACTATTTCATACTACTATTTGATACACAAATTCCCAGCAGACAAATCAGCCCATTTCCAATGGAGCTTGGGCGCCATCTTGTGCATTTTCTGGGACGCTACATTGCAGTCCAGACGCAAACATTTATGCTTTCCTCTTCAGAACTATTTGAATCATATTCATAACTGGATGAGTAACAAGAAAGCATCTTCTCCGAATCTGAAGCCATTGTTTTGATTCTAGAGCAAGGCGAAGACGTCCTGGCGTGACGTCACGAACAAGGGGGCGGGACCTTCTGAAACTCGCCATTTCCGGGGTCATTTTGAAGTAGTTTTGGGACACTTTAACTCATTTTTATTTGTGTTTTGCATTTGACTAAAAATATCAGCCTGCGTGTTTTGGGCATTTTTGATATTATAAAACGAGTCGCCATGTGTGTCGAAAAGAGAACAAGGTGTTTGTCCTCACCCATCTGTCTGTTCATTGAACTTTTTACCATCCTTTCTTCACGATATTATTCACATTTGAACATCTGACCACAGCAGAACGAGAAGTGTAGATAGAGAGATTGTATTGGGCTCTGTGCTTTTTCAATTGGAGCTGCACCTGTGTGGAACCTCATCACTATCAAAAATCCAAAATCAAACACATTGAAGTCCCAATTAAAGAAATGGTTGGACAGTCAACATTAACCAGAAGAATTGCTGTCCCATGTTAGCATCTTGCATTGTGAATGTTTTTACACTTTTCATTGGGTCTAATTGCTGGTCTATTGTGACTCTAATGTCCATTTTAGCCTGACTGTACTTTTATAGTTATAGTTATGTAAATATGAACTTTTAGCTTACTTGTATTTTTTTTTACATTAGTACCGTATTTTCAGTGTATAAGGCTCCCCCCTAATGAATGGTGTATTTTCATTTTTTTTCCATATAAAACGCGAACCGGACTATAAGGTGCACCATCAATGAATAAAAAAAGTTTTCCAAATGTAATACAGGTAAATAAATAGACAAAAGTTTTCCAAATATAAGGCACACCACATTATAAGGCGCTACACTAGAGGCTGAGGTTACGCACTACATCTTCTACAAGGGGAAAATGGAGTCGGTGGCTACTGACAGTAGTTGCGAGATCCGTTGTGGCTCACTAGTACTTCACATATAAGGCACGCCTGCGTATAAGGCACAGGGTCATCTTTTGAAGAAAATTAAGGCTTTTGGGAAAATATGGTATATTGTTGACATAGGGCTGCATAGGAATAATAACTTTCTGGCTTTACTTTGTTTATTAATATGTACAGCAACAAAAAATGCTATTGAACATTGGTCACCAAATCTTTTTTTTTTTCAGCAAGATTCATTTTTTTACATCTGTAAAGAGGCAAACAGCCATGCTGTGATTAGAATGTACTGTATTGGTAAAATTATTTTGCCACTAAAATGACCCAAAAAAATTAACCACATGATAAGAAATTGTGTTTTTCTGCATCTAAACATGGTTATTTTCTGGAGAAATGGCTAAGATGTCCATTACATTTAATCGTCTTTCTACTCCTTTTCCATTCAGGCTCTACAATGCCTCTATTATGAAATTATGAAATGTGTTTTGTTCTTTGCCACTGACAAGCGACCAGGTGTGGCAGGCTAAGCTGAACAGTGAAAGCGGTCTTTTCCATTGCCATCTTCTCTTTGCTGATTGGCTGTCAGAAATCACCCGATTGTGCAAGCTCATAGTTAAGGCATATATAACTGCGGACATCGTGAGTTGCTAAATATGGCTTCTTGCCGCGCTAAAGGGCCACCGCGAGTGCATGCCAAGCAGCTGCAGTTCCAACGCATGACAAGGATTTATAATCAGCGGCAGCTTGCTCACAAGACAAAGTGCAGACCACAAGGCTTGACGTGGTGCTCCCCCCCCCCCCCTCTCCTCAAAGACAAGAGCGTGACATCATGGGCTATTTATGTCTTGAGACCCACGCATAACATACCAAGAGACCCACAGTACGTGACCCGACTGGACCGCACTACTGGTGGGAAGTCACCACGTACAAACACTTGACTTCCTGCCCTTGAGTTGACTTTTCGGCAAACTCTATTTAACTTGTGTAATTTCAACTAAATACTGAACTATCTACTCACTGGACGACTAAACTTAAAACAGAGAATGCTATGTGTTGTGTATTCAAACAAACACATAGCATTGCCTCAGGAAACCTACTTAGCTTAATGCTAACAAACAAACCAAAACGCCATTGCAACGCTAATGGTTAGCATTCAGATTTTTGGTTTCAGAAGCTGAGGGTATTTGAAAACAAACGGCGTGGCAACATATCCACGCACCATAAAAATATGCAAAGGCATATATTCTTTATCCTCACCGGAAAATGCATTTTATTAGTACGGCTTGGTTGGCTCCATATGGCTGAATGATACTTCCCCCAGGTGGTCAAGGCTTATGATGAAGCAGTAACTGTTTTATTTGTTCATTTAAATTGTGTTACTAGGAAATATTTTTAACAAATACAATGGTATTTTTGTAAATGAAAAATATTTCTGAAACATTTTATCCTAAAGTACATTTCAGAGTGTGTACAAGTTTGTGACTTTAGTAAATGAGTTGTTATTGTATTTTTGGGGGGTTACAGTATCTCTATTTTTCTACACAGGCATTTGTACTTCAAGTACAACATGTGAATGCTGTAACCACCTCGACCGAACAGCAAGAAATGTGTTGCAAAAGTACCAAAAACAAAGTGACCAATTCGTTTGGCTTGAGGTGACTGACTGTGGCCGTGGACGGACGTGTGGAATGCCCGCGGTGAGGATGTGGCCGCTGATTCTCAGCCGGGATGCCCTGGCATGGACGTGGTTCCCAGAGTATCGCTTTTCTGGGAAACCCCCCCTCTGAGGCCCAGCAAGGCCAGGGTGGGAAAAGTATGGCATGCCGGCCACGAGCAACTCACTGTTTTGAGCATTTCCGATAGAAAGGGTCATCGGTCAATATTTGCTGCATTAACTCATTCACTGCCAGACGTGCAAAAATGTGTCCACTCCAGTGCCAGGGTTTTTGTCATTTTCAGTCAAATTGCAGGACCCACAGAATATTGAGTTTTAGGACTACATAAACATTCAATTCAATGCAGTGTAGGAAACCTTAGACTTTCTTCTTTCATGAGAAAAAATACTTAATGCCTAAGTTATATGGGTCTGGATTAATATGAGATGTAAGTGGGGGAGGCTGGACAAAAGGCAAATGCTGCCCCCTCGTGGGAGGGAAAAACATTGACAGAGCTCTGACCAGTGCTTTATAGGCGCCTCCCAAAGTAAAACCAAAACCCGAACAATTTCGGGAATGGCGTCCACATCATATTTTCAATTCCCGAATAAATTCGAGAATGGCACTGAATGAGTTCATTTAGCCGCACTGTCACAAAATTAACTTCATGTCTAATTTTTTTTTGCTAAATCATTAGTCAAAGTCAAAGTCAAAGTCAGCTTTATTGTCAAATATGCTAATATGCATGACATACAGCACAGATGAAATTAATGTCCTCTCGGACCCAGCGTGCAAGACATGCAAGGCACTTATAACGTGGCTAAAAAAGACATACAATTGACAACAGACAATACATGTAATTTCTGTATGTAAAGTGAGGTAGTGTCGTATGGAAAGTGAGGTAGTGACGTAAGCTGTTATTTGCTAAGCAAAAACAAATGAAAATGGTTAATTAAGACCCTTACTATAGCGCTCTAAGGCACTACAAGATGCTGTTTTGGATTTGTACAGTCATTGGTGTAAAGGAAGTAAGTTGAAGTCACATTTCGGCTGACTGACGAGCATTTGAATTCACACCCCAGCGGAATTTGGAAACGATCCAATAAGGATTGGGGCTCTGACCTCTGCGGGTCCATTTATACATTTTCGGTCAGCACAATTTAACAGGCAAAATGTCAGCTCGCTTACACAAGTGACCACCTGCGGACTTGGGAAAACACACAGGGGGACCTCACGCAGACACGCACGTAAGCGGACCTGGGGGGTTGTTCTGCTTGGCCGGGCATGGAGAAGCCAAAGCACTCCCTGGTACCGCTGGGAGCGCTCCACCTGCAAAACCCAACAGTGATGGATGGCGGAGGACCCCGTGAGAAATTCTCTTCTCAAATCCAGCGACCTGCTGTGATGCTCCGCCGGCATGCCCTGCCAAGTGGGTCAAAGGCCTGATTTCTCATGCGGGCTGACAATAAGGACCAAGACAACCGTTTGTTGCCTTCCTGATGCTTTTCCCACCTTAGGCCACAAAGTGAACGACGGCTATTGACGAAGAAGAGAAGGCCCCCAAATAATTTCCCAAAATAAGTCATTATTCTCACTAAGCGGCAAATTAATTCCTGTGAGAATTTTGGTGCATACCCTTTTTGGATATTAGTATGGCCTGCACTAAATTTGGCTGCACTGTACATAATTATACGACAACCTCAAATTCCACTTCAGGGGACATAGGCAAATATAGTCTAAAAACACATGAATGCACAAATTGTGCCATACGAAGAAGTAAATAGTTGACCGTAAATGTCTTTGATACAATAGAAGACATGGAAATACCACACAGAAAGAATAGAGCCCAGCTTCGAACCCTGAACCGCAGAATTGCGAGGCATATAGGAAATACCCAATCCACCATTCCACTGCCGTGTAATATTTGAGGCATTAATGTTGCGGAAAAAAAGTGCTTACAATATTTGAAAAGGCTTTTCTTCTTAAATAATTGTTTGATTGATTTAAATAAACAATTTCATATAAAAAGTATAGCTAACATTTATATCAAGGGTGTCAAACTCATTTTTGTCACGTGCCACGTTGTAGTCACCATTTCCCTCGGTAGGCCATTTTGACAGTAAAACCATATCATTGTTTCCTCCCTGCCTTTTTTTAATTACATAAGGCTACACAATTAATAGATAACTAATTTTGAAATCAAAGTCAAGGAGATTAGTTTGTACCACTATTATTACACTTTCTGTGCTCATGTAAAACAATAAAACGCTTGTAGTAGCTCAACACGATGATGTATTGCATGTGACAATATCTAATTGGGGATAGATTTTAGCATGCATCATGGAAGTTGATCTGGTGTGAATTGCTTTCGCGGGCCACATCAAATAATATGGCGGGCCAGATTTGGCCCCAGGGCCTTGAATTTGACACCAGTGCTTGATATGATCTCATAATTTAACCCTAAATAATTACGAATAACGAAAAGGAAAAAAGTGACAATTTATTACGTTATTGTTAGAATTATTACTGCTTTACATTTTTGAACAGCGACTCAATTGAATTTGTAATTAGATGTCATGGTAAATAAATAAAAGAAAAGTCAATATTGAGAAAAAGTCAATACTTGTACTATAGTACAAAGTTCCTAGTATTGTTCAATTAATAGTAAAAGGTTTTATTGTTTAAAAAAAGAAAAAAAGGCTTGTGTTTGGTAGAACTCAAAGAAATAATAGATTTGTTGCCCAAAACAATAAAAACAAACCCATTTATCAAGAATCTTGTGGGCCATATCAGTGATAGTTCTGATAGTGTACCGGATTTGTCTGCTCTGAGTATGACATCTCTGATTTCTGCATGTGACTCGGACTTACGTACATGACCCGTCTCACCCTGCAGTTACCTCTTTGCTGCGTGACGCAGAAATGGTGACCATGCTGTATACTGCATGTCTACCCTCCCATTAGAGCCGCTGAAACATGCCGAGCCAAGGAGCCGACGGCTGTCATTATGGGGCCGCATTTACTATCGTGCCACTCCAAAAGTAGAGCGCCGGTGCACTCGTGACATGTTAACAAAGAGAGGAGGTTCTTCTCATCGACCACCATAGCTATGTTGATGCGAATTTTGAAAAGTCCCAAGGGTGGGGGGTGGGGGTGCAGGTTTTTTTTTGTCTGCAGCTGGAATCGGGAGCTCGTTGAACCTGCACCCTCATACATAGGTCAATTGGATTGGATTGGATTTGCCTTTATTAGTCTCACAGTGGAGAAATTGAAACTTTAATCATGCTTCCCTCTCAACTCTTCACAGCTTGACGGGTGCAGCAGGAGAGAATAAAACTGATTTATATCAAAGTGGCAATGGTTCATTTTAATGAACAATTTAGTATGTTCATTTATTATTGTTATTTTTGTTATTGATGTTTTGAGAGCAGTGCTATCATCCATCCAAAGTTTATAATTCCCAAACTCTTCCAATATATCAATGATGTTTTGTTTACATCTGATTGTTCCTTTTGACTCTATCGTGGCCCATTTGGTCGAATGAAACTCATGCAAGCATAAAAAATAAATTCTCTTATTTCCAAGTGGATTGAAATATACAATTTGGGTAAAACAGGTTCAAATAAATTGACTAAAGAGTGGACGCTGCTTCTGCTGGCTGTAGAAAGACTGGTATTAACAAAACGCATAATACGTATCATCAAATCAATCATTTTACAATCTGCAAGACAATAACTTTGTTCATTAAAAACTCGATGCCATACAATTTTGGCTGAAACAAAATATGAAGCGAACGAATGAATATCACGGTGGAATTACATATCAGGTCCGTATGCGACCAAAACGAATCACTAAGCAGCTGAGCGATTTGAAAAATTCAACCAGGCCTTATGGTTACTACGCGGTGATGTCAACTATTTCATAAAGTCAAGTAAACTCACCAGCGAGTCTTGTTACGAGATGTGCGCGTCTCCTTGACCCCCGGCGTGTCCGACTGTGGCCAAGTGGTCCCTAAAGCTCCAAGAGGTGTGCCCTGAGAGACTGAGTGGGAGACAGCTGGAGCAGCTGAACACATGCAAAAAGGAGCAGGGAGGGCGAGCCAGCCAGAGAGAGAGAGAGAGAGAGAGAGAGAGAAAAGGGAGTGGACCGCTCATTTGTCTTACACCCCGCCCCCCCTCCTCCTCCTGTGGCCCCCTGCGCAGTGCCCCCGCTAAGCCCCTCTCACCACCCCTCTTCAAGTGTAGGGATGCGAATTCCTGGTCTGTAGGCCAAATACCCGAAAATCTGTCCAAATGGCGAGCGAACAACAACTTCACAGATGCACACACACTCGACCCCCCCTAAACCGCCATCCATCCCGCTCCAACAACACACCTGGTTTCGTTTAGACTCAATCCCCCGCAAAAGCCCCAACCAAGCTCTCCCACACCCTTCTGCCATTTTACCCCCCATACACCTATATTTACCTCCCCGGGCCTTCTTTTTCCATGAAGCCACGAAAAGAAAAAAAACTTCCAATCTGACGTGCGGGATATTTATAGGCAGGGAGCAAGAGAGAAATAAATGGAATGTTGACAAAAATTAGAGAGTGGAAGAGCGAGCGAGCGAGTGAAAGTGGAAAAAGTGTCTGCTTACTGGGCAAGAATGAAGCCTTTCTGCCTTGAAATGCTTTCAAACAAAAACTACTATCATTATCACTCTGCAAGCGTATCGCTCAATATTTTTACATGACTAATCTGTTACGCCGCTTGCAATCATTTCCGGCCGGGTCAGTGTTTCATTCCCGCAAGAAACATGCATCGTCTCGATATGTTGCAAAGGCCATGTGGATGTTGCCTAACCCGCATGAGGAGTGGTTGACGTGCGATTCAAGACGAACGCCACCGGAGGCTTCATTCCAACGCATGATGAAATATTCTCTGACAAAAAGTTCCCTTGGCTTTTTAACCCTCGGGCCTTACTAGATTTTATGACCCTTTCAGCTGGTTTGGTGCCAATAATCACCACCTACAGACATCGGCTTTCGTTTTCTTTTGCTTCTTGTAATATGGAAAGTTGTCGACAAGCATCCATTCTTGAATTAGTATAAAACAGTGGTAAACATTTAACACGTCTTTAAAAAGAACTTCGCTCTCCAAGTAACGGATAGAAAATATCAAAAGTGTCACGTTTTGGTTTGTGACCAACGGGTGGCACTTTCGGGCCCCGCATGCAGCAGCACGGGTGTTGGTCGTTTTAATCAGTAGCAGTTAAAAGGACTGCCGGCACGATCATTCAGTGTCGGGTCATTGTTTGTTTTACCCGGTCAGCTTTGTTTCGTCTGGTCATGTTTTACTCCTGGTTTGGTTTGCTACTTTGGACCTTTTTGTTCTGATGAATTTGTTGTTCGAGATTTTGTTCCTGCTGAGGTTATTTTGTACAATTTGTCAAATACACTCTGCACCTCACTCCTGCCTGATTTTTGGGGGTCCATCACCACCAACACCTGGCAAATCGCGACAAAAAGGGGGGGGAAATGGACTGAAATGATTCAATGTATAGTCAAACAGTGAAAAAAAACAATATTCTGCAACGTACAATTGCAAAGAATTTAGGGAACGCATTATCTACAGTCCATAATTTTATCACAGGTTTCAGCAAATCTGGAGAAATTACCCCATGTCATCAATAAGGGAGAAAAAAACAAAACCGAAGGCCCGTGATTTCGATCCCTGAGATGGCCTTGCATCAAAAAACAACATAAATGTGTCAAGGATATCATGAACACATTGGTTGGGGAAGTCATCAGAAAACCAATGTCAGGAAATAAAGTTGGGTGCAACTTAAAACTCAACGATGAAAAGCGAAAGCCATTTATCATCATCAACAACAACCAGGAAATAGCGCTCGCCGGCTGCTCTGGGCCTGAGCTTTTCTAAGATGGACTGGTGCAAAGTGGAAAAGTGTTCTGTGGTCTCAAGAGTCCTCATTTCAAATTGTTTTGCGGACATTGTAGTGCGTACAAGTACATACAGGTTTTGGAAAAATGTGCTGCGAGCCAAGTCTTTTTCAAGGATGACCTTGATTTTTATTTGAGAAAGACTATGCCAGAAAACATTCGGCATGCATTACAGCATGTGTTCATGATTGTACAGATGGTGTTGATGCTTGATGATCCTCTCCATTTTAAGTGCTTATTCGCCATTCAAATCTTTAGGGTTAATTGTGTTCTGAGTGATGCTCAAAATCAACAGGCTACCACTTGTTAATTTTTTGAACTAGAACTTGTGAATTTATTTTGTTCTGTTTGAATATGATACATCGATAAATGCTTCTTTTTTGCAAACTCAGAATGTTATAGGAAGTTGGTAATTTGTCGACAAATTAATTGATGTAATTTCAGACGACTCAATGAGTTGGTATTAGCAGGAAATCTAATTTCACCCCAACTTCATCCATTATTCATAGCGAATAATTAAAACCCTTTGCATTTAGAGTCACCTGCCGAAATTTAGTAAGGAAGACTACAACAAATTATTGATATATTTAAAGGACAACCGACGCCTCCGGACAAGTTGTGTCCATCATTTGTAAAATCACTTCAAATGACTTCTACTGAGCGTATTTTACAAAGATTCCACCGCCTATAGCCATATTTTACCTTTTAAGACTCGCGCTGATTATTCAGGAAGTCTTGTTTCCGAGTTGGTGACGATTCCTGACCGAGAAAGTGACACACAATGCATTTTGGGTACTTTGGTCTGAAAACTTCGTGTTGATCCGTGTTGATGGCAAAATTAGAAGGAAAACACATAAATAACGTGATGGTGAATCGTGTGTTGCACCAAGACTACTATTTGATACTAGTTGACACAAATCCCAGCAGACAAATCAGCCCATTTCCAACGGAGCTTAGGCGCAATCTTGTGCATTTTCTGGGACGCTACATTGGAGTCCTGATGGCTCGAATTGATACGGAATGACTTCTTTAATCGATTGCAAACATTTTTGCTTTCCTATTCAGAACTATTTGAATCATCTTCATAACTGGATGAGTGACAAGAAACCATCTTCTCCGAATCTGAAGCCATTGTTTTGATTCTAGAGCAAGGCAAGATGTCCTGGCGTGACGTCACGAACAAGGGGGCGGGACCTTCTGAAACTCGCCATTTTGAAGTAGCTTTGGGACACTAACTCATTTTTATTGATGTTTTGCATTTGACTAAAAATATCAGCCTGCGTGTTTTGGGTTTTTTAGATGCTATATAACGTTTTTCTGACGTCAGTTAGGATGTCGACAACTTTCCATATTACAAGAAGCAAAACAAAACGAAAGCCGATGTCTGTAGGTTGTCCTTTATAGAATTTAAGTTTGGAATGAAACAAAACAAGACCAAAAATGGGATCCTGATGAAGTTTCACTATGTTTGCATTAACAGTTACAAGAGTTACAATACAAGAACAAATGAAAAGAAAAGAACATGAGGTGGTCACAAATGGCCAGAGAAGAGCCCTCCCTGGTTTTAGTAGACGTTACATTAGCGGCAGCATTGTTTGTTTTTCCTAAATGACAACGGCTGCATTGTGTGTCTTTCCAATGTGTGTGTTTGTGGGTGGTGGCAGCTGTCATTACAGGAGGACCTTGTTAAAAATCACACTGTCTCAACCCCCCTACGTGGACCAACTGTGCAACCGACCCCCTTGCGTCCCCACCCCCCCTTGTTTCCTTGACCACACACACGCACACAAACATCCCACACATTCTCAGAATTAAACTTCAAACGCAGCAGAATGTCTTCATCTACGGTCACTTTTCATTTTCATACGGCCTTTATCTTATTTTCTGGCAGCCATCTGGATCCAAGGCTTCTAAATTTTGCTGCATGGACTGATTTAGTGATATCGCAATTTTAAAAGGAAAAGGGACTCGCTGCAGCAAGACAAAACATGATGACAGCTTGATGTGAATATGTTCTTTTACTTTACTATAAAGTGACTAGAGAGAGACAGTGACGAGAATCGTTTGGAAGTTTGAAGTCTTGCTAAGGGGGCAGGGGGAAGTGAAAGAAAATAATGAAAGGGAAACTGTTTTGAGCATTTATTGTATCATAATCTGTGTCCTTGATATGCTGGCGATGGCCCATGTGTTCTTTCGTCTTACTAGTCGGACAACTTTGGCACACTTGTGCTTTCCGTAAAGTGGTTTGAGCATTTATTTAGTCAATGTCTTTGATAAGGAAGCTACAAAGTGTGAAAGATGTCCTGTAGTTTAACTAGCAAGACTTAAATGTCAGCTAGTTGACAAAATACGGCATGAGCGGTTGAAACAAATATAAGTACTAGAAAAATTTGTAGTCCAACATTTTAGTGAAATGACCCTTACCTTGGATATCATTGTTGAATAAATGCTGAAAAGGCTGAATTGATTGCTTGATTGAGTTTTTTAAGTCTTTAAAAGTGTCTGTTTCTAACATGTGTGATGGTTGAAAATGCGCAAAGGCTGGCAACTACGTGGCACTCAATGGTGAAGATTTTACACAATTTTGCAGCCTGGTGTTATTTATTTTATTTGTATTTTTTTCCAGATTTGCCAACAGCTCTGTGCGAACTGTCAACTTCAGATGTATCGTCACTTTCAAGGGTCATATTTGTAACTCCGGTGGAGAATTGCACATGTAACTTGTCATGGATATCAAAGATATTGAATGAATGAGCTAACAGCTTTACATACGAGGAAGGGGGGGCGGGGGTTGATAACAGCTTAGGACAGGAGGGGAGAAAAATGGAATGGTAGAGGGGAAAAAAAGCAGCTCAGTCATGATACATTTTGAAGATGCAACTTTTGATGACGCCCATGTATCTATCCCACACAACTTGATGTCTGTGTGTGTGTGTGTCGGGGTGGGGGGTAAGAGAGAGAGAGAGAGAGAGAGAGAGAGAGAGAGAGAGAGAGACAGAATTTAAGTGCAAATATTGTATCAAGAAAACGTCAAACAAGAAGAACGATGCTGTTTTTGTCTACTCAGCAACGTAACGGTACTGAAATCTCTCCTTGTTTCGAGTGCATAGAGGTTCAAGCTTGAGCCGGATTCCATTTCGGTATGTTTACATGAAAAACAAGGTTTGGTGCAGTCTCTAAAGTTGAATGAGGTCATACGATTCGGAATTCAACCAAAGTCTTTGGGAAAAAATACAGTTGTAACTGTTGGAGAGTAATTTGTTCCATGACCAATTGAAATTAAATGCTATTTGTTTGTTCAAGCACCCCTATAGACCCCCCTCAGTAAACACCATAATCTTACTCACAGCATGTTTTTGATGTAGACTTGAATGTAAAAATAAGATTGTGCCCGCCCCCGAAAAAAGTTGAGCCTCATAGCCCTCTTAACTCATTCACTGCCATTCCCAAATTTGTTCGGGAATTGAAAAGCCTGACGTGGAACGCTGTTTCCTAAATTGTTCGGGTTTTGGTTTTTCTTGGGGTTGGGGGGGGTTGCCGATAAAGCGCTGGTCAGACCTCTGGGAATGTTGTTCCCTTCTGCGAGGGGGTAGCATTTGCCTTTTGTGCCATTTCAAACTCAATTAAGTCCAGACCCATATAACTTAGGAAATAACACTTTTTTTCAGATGAAAGAAGAGAGTCTAAGGTTTCTTACGCTGCATTGAATGTTTATGTAAAAGGAAATATTCTGTAGGTCCTGCATTTTGAGTGAAAAATGACAAAAACCCTGGAACTGGAAGTGGACACATATTGGCACATCATCTGGCAGTAAATTTTTATTTTGTTATGCTTAGAATATCTTGTTTTCTATCCTTTCACTCCCACCCCAACCCCATCCCTCTTCAATTGCTGCTGTGGACTGCAAATGTCCCCATTGCGGGACGAATAAAGGTATTCTGATTCTGATTCTGATTCTGATAAATGAGTTAATTAAAGGTTTGTTTGAGCAGGTTTTTTTTCTTCAAAGTAATATTATAATGTAATTGGTCATTTCTTGCCAAAAAGAGATAGACCAGGAATGAAGCACTGCTGGCTGGTTTAATATGTGTCTTTCATTAAATTGAAGTCTATCGTATTAATTTTAAATGTTTAAAGCATTTGGGTAAAATAATTACAAATATTGGTATACTTAAAAATAACAATCAAAAGGTCTCCATGTCACGATTTTAATGATATGGAGGGGTTTGCATCATACAAATTGTGACGGTAAGGGATTCACTGAACTATTTCCATCATTTATTGCAATTTGACCAAAATGTGAGAAACTTGTAGGTGGCTCAGTGTTCCAGAATGGCCAACCGTAAAGCTTTCACTGTAAGCAGATGAAAAGAATGGGGGACGAGACAAGGTGACACACAACTTGATGGCTGAGCGCCAAATGGCAGAGCCCAAGTGTTGATTTGACTTTGTTGTGTTGACCAAATTAGTCCGCTTTAACGATGGGTCGCCTGGGGCGGAGATCAAAAGGCAAGCCTTGGTGGGCCCAGTGCCACCTTTGGGACAGCTAATATTGCAGGATTTTTTAACGGATTCTATTTTAAGGATTTGAAAGGCTTACAAGCAAGTACTAATTTGAAGTTTGGCCTCTTCATCATGTGGTACAAGCACTGTATGGTTTTGCAAAAAAGAACAAGGATAAACTGTGATTGATGCTGCTCCATTTGTGTCAATTCAGCAGTTGTTTGAAGGTTTAAAATTGCTGCAAAACTGAGGCTATTTTCAATTCACCTACTTATGGCTTTGTTCCAGCTTCAGCTGTTGTTTAAGCGCTATATAAATCAATATGTAGTGTATTGTATTGTATTGTATTGTATTGTATTGTATTGCATGACACGTTATATGTTAACATTAAGACAAATTCTCTCTTGCTACACTGTCCGTATCAGTTTTAAAGGACAACCGACGTCTCCGGACAAGTTGTGTCCATAATTTGTAAAATGGCTTCAAATGACTTCTACTGAGCGTATTTTAATAAGATTCCACCGCATACAGCTATATTTTACGTTTTAAGATTCGCGCTGAATATTCAGGAAATCTTGTTTTTGAGTTGGTGACAAGTCCGTACGTGACGTCACTAAAGGAACCCTGACCGAAAAAAAGACACATTGTAGCGGTCCTTCCATCACGTCAATGTATTTTGCTGTACTTGTTTGGTCTGGGGACCTCGTGTTGCATCCAAAAGCCGCCAGAAGAGGGCGTCCAAGCTCCATATAAGGAATTTATCAGCCTGTGGAAATGGAAGTGGCCACAGGAGGTCGACATTTTGTGCCTCTTTTTCGGTGAGACATTTCCCCTCAATGTTGCCTCATAATGGCACGGAATAAATTCTTTAATCGATTGCAAACATGTATGCTTTCCTCTTCAGAACTATTTGAATCATATTCATAACAGGAAGAGTAACAAGAAAGCATCTTCTCCGAATCTGAAGCCATTGTTTTGATTCTCGAGCAAGGCAAGACGTCTTGGTGTGACGTCACGAACAAGGGGGTGGCACCTTCTGAAACGGGCCATTTCCGGTTTCATTTTGAAGTCGTTTTTGGACACTTTAAGTCATTTTTATTGGTGTTTTGCATTTGAATAAAAATAGCATACTGCGTGTTTTGGGTATTTTAGATGCTATAAAACGTTTTTCAGATGTCATTTAAAAAACAAAAAAATGGTGTTGGTTGTCCTTTAACGTGAAATGGATGGATGGGTGTAAATGAGCGGACCCACTTTACTAATATATTTTGGGTAACTATACAACCAAATCAATGCTTTGAACTCAGAACTACAATAGAGCCTGCATACAGTATATTTGCGATTCAGCCCCTGTGTGAAGTTCCCCTATTTGTGGCTGTCCACTCTACTAATTTCATTACAAATGCTTCATATCAGAAATGGAGGATATCTTGGCTTCTAAATTATTGGGGGGAAAACACTTGGATTTTCTGGTACATATTAACTCATTCGCTGCCATTCCCGAATTTATTCAGAATTGAAAAGTGTGATGTGGAGCGCCATTCCCGAATTTGTTCGGGTTTTGGTTTTTCTTGCGGGGGGTGCTGAAAAAGCACTGGTCAGACCTCTTTCTATGTTTTTCCCTGTCATGAGGGGGCAGCATTTGCCTTTTGTCCATGTTAGCACTTTGTTAGAGCTGTTGTTAAAGCACTATATAAATCAATATGTATGTATTGTATTGAATTGTATTTGATACAGCTGCCCCAATTTCAAGCTCAGGTAACTCCAGGAATTAACTTGGGAATTAACTTGTTTTTTCTGATGAAAGAAGAGAGTCTCAGGTTTCTAACGCTATACTGAATGTTTATGTAGTCCTAAAATTCAATATTCTATGGGTCCTGCAAATTGAGTGAAAATGACAAAAACCCTGGCACTGGATTGGACACATTTTTGCATATCGTCTAGCAGTGAATGAGTTAATCAATATAGGTAGTCATCTACAAAAAACTTGATTAACTCCGATCAACGGTACAATTTTTATTCCATGAATTATTTGTTTTTTCGAATAGTTGTCACTGTCATCACAGTTAAGAGGGTTTGCTGCTAACAGGGTTGCAAATCTGGACACGTTAGGTTCCCCCCAGTAGTAAAAGCTGTTTTCTGTTTTCATTGGGTCCTCCACTTTAACTCCCACATTCCAAAAACATGCATGGCATGTTGATTGAACACTCCAAATTGTCCCGAGGTGTGAATGTGCACACAGATGGTTGTTTTTCTGTGTGTGCGCTGTGATTGGCTGACAACCGGATCAGTGTCCCTTGCTGACTGCCCGAAGACAACTGGGATCATAGCAATAATAATAATAATAATAATAATAATAATAATAATAATAATAATAATAATAATCATAATAATCATAATAATCATAATAATCATAATCATTTCGAAGCACCTTTCAAAGCTCTCATGGTCACTTTACAGTCACAGGATACGTTTTTCTGCCAGCGTTCACTCAACCCGGAATAACTCAAATAGATAGAAAGTTAGCTGGTCAGCTGATAGCTAATAGATAGCCAGCTAGATAGCCAGCCAGCAAATAGATAGCCAGCTAGATAGCTAGCCAGCAAATGGATAGGCTCCAATTTTGATGTGTGGGACGTAAAATGTCCTCCAATTTTATAATGACCGAAAGACAATTTTTGAAATTGTGGTTGTGACAAGTTTCAATGTTTTGAAAGTGTGTGAAAGAAATAATACAGTTCAAAGCATTTAAAAAATTAATTATTTGTCTATTGGAACCGTATCCTATGATACTCACTTAAAGGTGTCGAGTATGTGCGCCGAATTGCTGTAATGAGTCAGGTAGAGCCTCGTGTCCGCCGCCGTCCATCGGTCCGAGCGACACGGTTCAATAAACTGAGGAAAAAGGGAGGTAGGTGTTGTAACATCAGGCGGATGGCGTCCTGCTTTTCTCTGCTCTCGAAAAAATCTACACACCTTCTCCACAAGGTCGATGAAGAAATCACGGACATCTTTGGTGTTTGTTAACTTGGCTGCGATGTTCACAAGGCCCCTGGAAAGATTCTGACAAGAGGAAAAAGGTGTTCATTTGCACAGCGGAAACACCAAGAGTTCCCCAAATCCAACTATCCAGAAGAGGAGCAAAACCATGAGAGAAGTAAAGTCCAATTGTTCAAAAATCCAACCACAATAAATAAATACATAAATTTAACAACTAAATAATGTTGACAACTGTACGTGGGAAAATGGACTCCACCGCTTCAAGCTGTTTATTTGTCCATCACAGTTGACATTTGACAAACAAAAGGGCTAGGTTTTTCACCCAAACCGTATTATTTCATCTAACAAAAGTGTTTGAGCACAATGCCATGTAAAATAGCATTAGCAAGCTAACACCACTGGCACAAGATAGTGACGCTTTGCGTGAAGATCCTCAACTTAGTTCAACATAGTTCCTTGGCACAAAGACGCCACAAAAATACTGCACACTATAATACTTGGAGGAAACTTTTGTATTACCACACTTGTCATTTTTTTCACCTTGAAATTGGCCTCCATCTCAGGAAAGGCTTTCGTTTTCCCTCTGAGGGCTGTACAGACGAGACTGAAGTCAAAGGAGAGAACATGAGGCAGAGGCAGTTGAACTTTTGAATTCGCTGTTCGGTATCAAACTTGTTTGGTTTTTTTATTGTGTGCGTACGTGTGCGTGTATGTGTGTGTGTGTGTGTGTGTTACACCTTTTGTGTTGATCCAGCAGATCCTTGTCGGAGATTAAAATCTTCAGTTCTTTTAGCTCTTGGAGGAATTCTTTGTCGAGATCTACATCCATGTCTTCCACCATGTTATCTAGAATGAGAGAAAATTGTATCATTTACAATTTGTTAACGATTAAACTATTGAGAAGATATCAATTTTCAAAAGCGCTTATCCTCACAAGGTTCAGTTTATGCCAGCTGTCTTCAGGCACCCTCAACTGGTTGCCAGCCAATCGCAAGGCACACTTTGACCAACAATCATCCGCACTCACAATCGCAGCGAGGGACAATTTAGAGCACAGGTGTTCATGTCGAGGCCCGGGGGCCATATCTGGCCAGCCACACCATTTTATGTGGCCCGCAAACATTGTATTTTCCATGATGCTTGCTAAACTTTCACATTCTCATATGTAATAAATAAGAGAGACATTGTGAGCATTTTCTTGTTGCCAAACATTTTTTTAAATAGTTGAATGTACTATTATTCTCGACTTCTTGATATAATTTCAGTCATAATGGCCCTCCGGGAGAAATTGTAACTAAAATGTGGCCTGCGATGAAAAGGGGTTGGATACCCCTGATTTTAGTGTTTCATTGACCTGCTTTGCACAATTTTGGAATGTGGGAAGGGGTCGAAGTATCCGGAGAAACACCCTAGTTTCCTTTGTAAATGGCTATACATCTTTAAAACACTCTTACTGATGTACAAAATTAATCCCCACGAACATTGCTTTTGACATTTTGACAGAGGAGATTGCTTTTGCTTCTGGGAGATTCTAGCGATCTCTGGTGGTCAATAGGTCGAGGTACTCCTCTGAACGTGGCAATTGGCTTTTCACGTCAACACAAAGGTTGACATTTCCATTGCCATTTGTTTGTTCTTGGGCAGGCTGACTTGTAGCCAAAATACTGATGTCATTTTCTGGTTAGCCAAAACCAAAAACGTATCTTGTTTATAAACAAACAAATAAATACATAAATAAGTAAACAAATGAATAAATAAATATTGGGTCACTTGTATCACAGTCTGTACAAGAGTGTCTTTACATGGGAAACATTGAGCATTTTAGTTTGGATACACATTTTAGAATTTGTTTTTGTGATGGATGTGCATTTAAAGTAAGGCAGGCAATAATAATCTCTACTTTGTAAATTAATCCAAGGGGGCCTCTCATTTTAACGCCAACAGAGTTAGTCTCTCACCAACAGCTCCAACTGTCCAGTGGTCGATAAGCTGCCCGGCACAGTAAGCAAAATCCTGGAACGTGAGATACTGCAGTTTTCTCTTCCCAGTCTCAAAGCGATTGTTGGCAAAGAACACAATGGCCGCGTAATCCCTGAAACGGGCCAAGAAGTCAGTTAGTGCCTCGTTGTTTTCCTTGGCGCCAGTATGTTGGATAACGAGAGTTCGTTAAAAACATGACATTGGTGAGGAACCAGGCAGGGGAAAAAAGAACATTAGCAACGGTTCAGTTCATAAACTCATGGCTTTACAGGAGGCTTGTACAGTACCTTCCAAGCTTGTCAGGGAGAAGGAAATGTTGACGGATGTTCTCCACTAGAGGGCCCTTGAGCTCTTCCACCATTTTAAAAACACGCTTGAAGTTGTCAAACTGCAATAAAAGAAAAACTTTATTCTTTGTGAATTTGAATAGAACAACGTTTTAGACCATTTGCTAAAAACCTTGGGAATTGTTTTAAACATTTTAAAAGCCTTGCAGTGGTCTGATTGTTCAAAAAACGAGTGACAGCAAACAGCCAACAATTCCATCTCACCTGTCGTCTGCAGCTTTTCAGAGTCACGCTGGTCTTGGCGCTGATGTCATCCAAGTCTTTCTTGGTTCCTTTTGAAAGTTTCTTGCCCAGGACTTCACGCACAAATGCATCATCAAAGTCATAGTACCTTTTGCCAGGACACAAAAAGAAGAGCGTCAAGTTAGACTGAACCACATTAAGAAAATAAAAATTCATGAAGTGGTGCTAATTAAATAGGACAACGTGTGTCATCCTCAAATGTTCATGAATGATGCTCAATAAATACACACAGGGGAGGTCAAATGCCCTAAACATTCAGAATTCTCCCTAACTTTTGTTTTATGATGCAGTAAAAGGTTGTCGTAGTATGCAGTAAGGCATTTAGTACATAAAGTGGAACATGGCCAAGTCTATTACTAAACTTTGCTAGTGCTCGCGCAGTCATTACTCACAATGGCTGCAAGTATTTGTGTGAAAAACACTCCCAAATCAGAAATACTTGACCATGTTACATGATCAGGTATTCCAACTCATAAAAGTAACATTTCAGACAGGCAAACCATGTCACCTCTCAATAAGCATGGCTTGGCGATGAGGCGGGATCTGGAAGAGCAGCTGATTGGCCAGTTTGGATGGACTCTGCAGCAGGCGCTCACACATCTGGAAAGTTCTGTACTGGTCCATGGTATCACTCAACAGCACATCTGCATTTGCCTCGCACTCGTCCAGTGCGCCGCCCTCCATTCGGACTTTCACCGCATCGTTTACTGCTCCGGACAACAAATATGTTTCATTCACACTTGTTTAAAATTGATTTGTTAAAGTAAGTTAACATTACTTGTGTGCCTGGAATATGTATGGTTAGTATCATGTTACTTTAAAAAAAATCCCCTTAAATATGAACAACGTGGCATTCATTACCTGTATAGCCGTCTAACCAGAGCTGATAAACCTCTTCGTCCATGATAGTGGTGTTACCCACAAATACATCCAGCTCCACAGACATCTGCTTCAATTCCATATGACATGAAAAAACAATGTTAGTCATCATTTGGGCTTTGTAAAATGAAAATGCAGCGATCTGAATTAGAATTTATGGATGAACGTATGGATGAATGTATGGATAGATGGATCGATATATAGACAAAATTGACCCATAAGTAAGTGTATATGCCTATCAGTATGATGTTTCATACTGATAGGCATATACACTTACGATTTCTAAAACAAAACAAAAATGAATTTATAAAATGAGTTAGAACATGTTTATCAATCCATTACACATTACCTTCTTTGTTTTAGTCCTCTCCCAAATGCCGTTAGTCAATAAGATGCAAAGACATGTTGTGAATTCGCTTCACAAGACAATTTAGCCAATACTACACGCATGAACTAGCTTTAAGTCGCTAAATCGCGAAACATACAGTGAACACAAAATAGCTAAACGATTAAAAAAAATAATAAGCGCACTATGAGTAAACAAGCTGTAGTCTTTCTTAAGGTTTCACATGGGACGATTGTATGAGAATAAAGTGATGTGCAGAAATGTCAACAACAGCCGTCACGTACACAAACAGATACGCCTACTTCCTGCTTCCGGCACCAGAAGTGACGTCGCTGTGACGTAGCACGTTGAAGGAGACAAAACAGCCGGTCTGGTTTGGTCATGTGTAATCGACCATGCCGCGTTACAAATACAGTACATATAGCGTGTAGCGTTTATCTGTAAATCGCTCCCTAGTTGTGTCCATAATACACAGACTAATTTACACTCTTTGCATAACTATCAATAATTTCTATGTTCGAATTCTTCCATCTGAAATTACTGTATTAGCCCCTCCCGTTCGTTTGTGCAATAGTTGATTTTCAGAAGAAGGGCAATGAAGGAGAAATGTTGAACTTTTATCCGTTGAATCTTCTTGCCGTAGAAAACGTTTGCTTGGAATAGGAATGGATGACTGACAGTGGCAGATGTGTCTATTAAGTATTTTCTACTTTCTTAAAATAAACCAGACCACATCTGCTCTTCCCTTATTTTACTGCGTGAAATACACAATCTGCTCCCCCGCAAGCGATTAATCCGAATAAATCCCCATAAATCCCTGGTTACACCCTCCCTTTTTCGGTCCTTCTGCATGTGTCCTATACACGGGGATGCGGCGGGGAGGGTTTGGTGGGGAGACGAATCCCCGGTTGTCAAATCCCTCACTGCACATTTTTTTTTTTTTTTTTTTGTGGGTTGTTAACTCACATGACACTCTGATGCCGTCACCGTTTGGGTTAACACCCTGCATTGTCCTGCTTTCTATGCAACAAAGGAGTTGGGACACAGGGCGGAAGGATGTGATGTGTGAGTTAATGCCTCAGCACAAAGGTAATGGTGGGGTGGGTAAGGGGGGTTGGGGAGTTGATAGACATGCAGTCATACACAAACATGCAGCCGTTGACTATAACGTGAAGGTTATTGCTGCTAGTTTTTATTTTCGTTGCATGGTCATGAGTCAAAATCTGACATAAAGAGAGAGAAGTCAATCGGGGTTTATTTTTTTTGTTCAATATCAAAAGCTACATTTTCATAATTTCGCCTGATTATTCGTGATGTATTTTAAAATAAGAGACCCGGTGAGAAGCAATCAGTTGCTCTGAGAGAACACAATTTATGATAATTACCTCTAGGAAGGCACATAGAACATTTCTGACATTTTTAGTTGTGAAATAAAAATGTCTAGATTTAAATTGGTTTATTTGATAATTCATGATGTTTTCCGAAGCGAGAGCTCCACTGGGAGTAGATCACAAATATTTATGATTATCTCCTTCGAAGCGTAGGATTTGATTGTTAAGTGACTATTATAGAGCCTTTCCGGTAAAATTTCAAAATAAAATATTGGTACGCGTTAAAGTAAATCACAAATGAGTGATCAATAAAGTATAAAGGCACAATTGCATTCAACTATTACAAAGTACACGTTCAACAGTATTAATACAGTATTTGTTTTTATTTGGAATGAATGTATTCCATACTACTGATATCCCATTTATGGCCCATGGACGAGTACGTACTTGTCCACACTGTTAAGAAAAATGCCTAAACTAGTAGAACGAGTGTGTCTTTAAAAAAAAAAAAAATTAGAGGTAGTCATTCGTTCCACATCAATTTTATTATGATTTAATCTTTGTCCCACTTGCAGAGAACCCCAAATATGCTCATAAAGCAAAACTGTGCACTGGTTGGCCTTTGTGCCTTACTGGTACTACCAAATAAACACTACATGGTAACTAGTAGAATGTTATCATGCCAGGAGTCGTACTTTTTGAGTCGCAGGCTGTTTTAAATCAGTGCATCTTAATTTGTTCTATGAGCATGTCACTATTATCCTGCCAGGGAGGACATATGGTGTACTACTACATGGACCTTAAGCGAGACATCAAGGATATCAAATGCATTCTGAAACAGCTTCCTCAAAATGCTGTTTGACTATTTATCCTTTTTAAAGAGGCTACTAGTACAAGTTGCATGCTTACAAGATGGTCCTAACAGTGTTAGATGTGTGCAGCATGGTCATTTAATAGTGAGGTTAAATAGCATTCTGTTTGGCCACCAAAAATATGAATGAGGTGGTTTTCTAATGTTTTATTTATAATGTCACTAATAGTATGATACTAGTATTATCCTGGTGTAAACCAGTTTTGCCTAACCATCAATAGGGTTGTCTTATAGTCAGCATTACTCGGAAGTAAACTAGTGTACTGTATATACATGTTAAGTCTCACGATTTGGTCGATAGACTCTCGATTTTGACCACAATACTCACTTTATATGTATTTTTATTTATATTTCTATTTATAATTGTATTTTATTTTTGTATTCTATTTGTGATTGTATTTTATTGATTACAGTACATATGCTTGTCTGTGACTCTAAAATGTCCTTGAGAGCTTTGAAAGGCACGTAAAATGTATTATTATTATTATTATTATTATTATTATTATTATTATTATTATTATTATTATTATTATTATTATTATTAAAGCAACTATTGACACAATACAGACAGTTCATTTGTAAGGTGAAACAAAAGAAAATATAAAAAACAAAATACATTTTAATACTAATTGAATGTATAAATAAACAATGAAAGCATTGTTGTGTTTTATTTGCTTCTAATTTACCTAACGCTCACATAATGTTTACACGCACTACAGAGTTGCAAGTACAAAATGAAAACAATTTATGATTTCTGAAACTTAACATGTATGACTGTAAATAGTACATGAACCCAAAAGAATCACCAGCTTGAAGGCTTCGTCGTAATATTGAGGCCTTGTTTCCATGTGCACTTGTTTTGAATTCTTAGCCTTTCTGCTTCCGGTGACTCCATGCGGCTTGATGGTGTGTAGCCCCTAGCGGAGAATCCCAACCGTGAAAGTGTCTTGTGGAGGCGGACATTGTTGTGCTCAATGGCCAGCCGGATAATGGCCATATATGATTTTTATCACTGAGCAAATTCGGTCTCTTTTGTAAGCAATCTATTTTTTAATATATCCGACTCCTGAAAATGAAGTGTTTGTGAAAATAAGCCGCTGCTTTCGCACAGAAGTGGAGAAACCGGAGAGAGAGTCCATTGAGCTCGGATGGTGATCCGGATGGTGAGTGGCGATCACAACACCCAACATCTGTGTTGTTCATCGTTCCCCGATGGATTAAAAAGGCGGCGGTGGATGGAGCGAGCAATTTTTCCAAGCTGCTGGCTTGAAATCACAATCATCTTCCTCGTCTTCGGGGCGAAGTGAAATACGCACATCGACCGTTCCCTTGTTCGCGGAGGCCCGTTTTTGCAGCGGTTTTTTGGTGCTTCTGGTGACTTCTGGTGACCGGTACACAATTGGGCACAAAATCTTGTCAAATGAAGAAACCCTGCTGGTGTGATGCTTGCATCCAGAAGGCACACTGGATGAAGATGGTCAGCGTGTGAACAAATTGCATCCTCCCAGCAACATTTTCTCAGGTACAGTTCAGTGAACACACGTTTGTTTTGCATTTCTGAAGGAGCGGGAGGGAGGGGGTCTAAACATCGGTTAGTTACAAAAAAAATCATACACTTTCTACCAATTTTTTTAACACAAAAGTGAAGATATTTCCTACATCCAAAAGAACTAATAAAAAAATCCTAAAAACATTGAGTGAGTCAGATGTTCAGTTAATAACAGAGAGAAAAAAAGAACAGCAGAAAGATTTTCTGAAAAAAGGGGCGGATGTGTTTTAGTGTGTTTATTTTCTTTGAGAACACAACAGGGACTTTTCAGCAAATACGGGATTGGTACTGACGACATAAAAAATAATAAATATCAACTTTGTCTGTAATTTCGTGGCATCTTAAACTATGTTGAATAAAGACCAGGAGCAAGACAACGCAGTTTATTTAAACAGCATGTTTCACACACAAGGCAACACACTGTGCTTCACACAAACAAAACCACCTAAAGGTATTAAAAAAAAACTGATGAAGATGTTCAAATGCAAACCAAAGAGAACAAAAGTAGCTTATTAAGGGCATTGACAAAACTAAAATGCCTTTACAAACTAAAGATTTAAAAGCCAAGGAAATCATAAAAAAAGTATCTTTCTGAAATTACTCAACGAATGTGCGGTAACATTGATTAAAAAAATGCTTGAAGGGAAGGCAGGAAAGAACATCAGAGTTAATATGTGTTAATTTTCTGTCCTTTTTTAAGTAATATGTTGTAAATATGTTGACATGAGGCGGAATGGTAGTTCAGTGGTAAGCACACCGGCCTCACAGTGCAGAGGTCGCCGGTTCGCATCCCAGTCTGGCCTCCCTGTGTGGAGTTTGCATGTTATCCCCGGGCCCGCGTGGGCGTCCTCTGGGTCCTCCGGTTTCCTCCCACACTCCAAAAACACTTCACTGCAAATTGTCCCTGGGTGTGTGTGTGTGAGTGACTGTTGTACGTCTTTGTGTGCCCTGCGATTGGCTGTCAACCAATTCAGGGTGTCCCCCCACCTCGTGCCTGAAGACAGCTGAGATAGGCTGCAGAAATTTGAACTGAATGTGAAAAGATCTTCAATAAGAAACATCCATCCCATTTTCTGAATCGCTTACATCATGTGCGTCGTGGGGTGTGCTGGAGTCTATACCAACCATCTTTGGACAGTATACGGGGGACACCTTGAACCGGTCGCCAGCCAATCGCAGGGCACACATAGACAAACAACCATTCACTCACACCTGTCGCCAATTTAGAGTGTTCAATCAGCCTGCCGTGCATGTTTTGGGAATGTGTGAGGAAACCGAAGTACCCGGAGAAAACCCACACGGAGAACATACAAACTCCATACAGGGAGGCCAGGGTGGGATTTTAACTCACGACCTCTGCACTGTGCTAACCACTCGACTAATGGTCCGTAGTTACAGATATTTCAAATGTAATGACCGTCCAAATAAAAGTGACTTGTTTTTTGTCTCTTGTGTTTTAAAGCGTTGAAATTGAGAAAATGAGCAACGAAGGGGAGCTCCTGACACGGGAGCTGTCAAAGATGTCAGATGAAGACCTGCTGGCATGCTCCAAAGAGGAACTGCTGAGTCGCCTTCGCAAAGAGGAGTCGGAAAAGATGTCGGCGCTCATCCAGCGAGGTCGTCTCATCAAGGAGGTGAACAAGCAGCTCCAGGGCCACCTGATGGAGATCCGCGAGCTCAAAGTCATCAACCAACGTCTGCAGGAGGAGAACGCGGAGCTGCGGGATCTGTGCTGCTTCCTGGACGACGACCGGCTCAAGGTGAAGAAGCTGGCGCGCGAGTGGCAGCACTTTGGCCACCACGCCGCAAAGGTCATGCGCGATGACCTGGGCGGCTACCTGAAGAAGCTGGCCGAGCTGGAGCGCAGCCAGGACGGCCTGGTCAAGGAGAACCTGGACCTGAAGGAGCTGTGCCTGGTCCTAGAGGAGGAGTGCGTCAGTCGAAGTGACTCCAGCCCCGGCGGCTCCACCGAGCTGGCCTTGCCGTGCATGGTGGCCCGGGACCTGGGGGACGGCAGCTCCAGTACAGGAAGCGTGGGAAGTCCGGACCAGCTCCATTTGGTGTGCTCGCCGGACGACTGACGCGTCAACAAGGGCTTTGAATATGGACACCGAGGGCTAGACGCAAAAGGGCTGTGGTCGGAATCCTTTCCTCATCGCCAACTTTGCACGGAATGCACAGAAACAGTTCCGATGTTTACCTGAAATCCCTTTTATAGTTATGAGGGGGTTGAAAAGAAGTGGAATGATTCAGAATGCCGCATTCCGTGGTCACTAAATTGGGATTTTTACAGAGTGTACCTCGATAGTTCTCAAAAAGTCCACTAAAAATCACTTTTAACTCATTCACTACCAGACGATGTGCAAAAATGTGTCCACTCCAGTGCCAGCGTTTTTGTCATTGTCACTTGAATCCCAGGAACCACATAATATTGAGTTTTAGGACTACATTAACATTCAATGTAGCGTAATAAACCTTAGAATCTCTTCTTTCATCAGAAAAAAATGAGTTAATTCCTAAGTTATATGGGTCTGGAGTTATCTGAGCTTAAAATGGGGGTAGCTGTACAAAAGGCAAATGCTGCCGCCTCATGGAAGGAAAAAAACAAAAACATTGCCAGAGGTCTGACCAGCGCTTTATTGGCACCCCCTGCAAGGAAAACCAAAACCCAAACAAATTTGGAAATGGCGCTCCTTGTCATATTTTCAATTCCCAAATAAATTCGGGAATGGCAATGAATGAGTTAAGTAATAAGGAATTTGGGAATGTCAAATGATTCATCGTACAGCAACTGTTCCCTAAACACGAAATAAGGAACTTTTAATAGTAAACCAGGACTTGCAGCTACTTCACAAAAACTTGAGTCAAAATCCCAATACCTTATTGATCCGGGTGTCGGGACATTGTGAATGATTCTGAAATGAGTCATTTGTCTCGAATCATCTCAACACAAAAGAAAGATTCGATTCAAAATCTTTTTAGAGTGAATTGGAAGTGAAGCATCATTTCCTATTTCCTACTGCCTAATCACAAAATAGGATTCCCACTTCCTATAATAGACCACGTACAATAGAGTTGAGTCAAAATCCCTGAATGAATCCCTGATGAGAGAAAAGAGAAGAAATCACTTTGCAACTCTCGACTGAATAGTTCTCCCTTGAGGATTTAGTGTGTTTAAAATGCCTGATTTGGTGGCAGCATTTCCCAAAAATTGCAATAGGTGTTGCCATTTGGAAACAGATTTGTCTTAAAGAGAATTCTTTATACGAACTCATTCACTGCCAGATGTGCAAACATTTTTGCAATGGTTTTTGTCATTGTCACTTGAATTCCAGGACCCACAGAATATGGAGTTTTAGGACGGCAGTGTAAGAAACCTTACACTCTACTGTATTCTTTCATCCGAAAAGAAAAAGAGTTAATTCCTAAATTACTGTACATTATATGAGTCTGGAGTTACATGAGCTTGAAGTGAGAGCGGCTGTCCAAAATACAATGCAATGTATACATATTGGTTAATAGAGCGCTTTAACAACAGTTGAAGCTGGAAAAAAAAAACGCTACCATGGACAAAAGTCAAATGCTGTCCCGTTGTGGAAAAGAGGAAACATGACCAGAGGCCATGCCGAGCGTTTATCGGCACCCAAGCATGAAAAAACTAAACTGAAAAAAATTCGGGAATGGCGCTGTACATCATATTTTCAATTCTCAAATTAATTTGTGAACGGCAGTGAATGAGGTAACTGTAAATGTCACAAAGGCCAAATTGTTTTGCACAATCCAGAGTCAAAATTATTTTCGGGGAAATTCCAATGTTGGATTGGTACATGCATCTGTCTTCTAAATGAAAATACATCGGGGGGTTTTTCAACACAGTTTTTGCATTTGCATGACGAACTGCTCGGATTGGTGGAAGTGGCGGAAAGCTCTGATGACAAATTTGCACAGGGGGATTGTTTGAATTTGTTTTCAATTTCTGCACGGATTGAGGTACAGTGGACCCCTGCACATTTGCACTTTGGCATTCTCCAATGTTTTGTTTTTTTTGCTAATTCTGGTCAATGATAATCCCAACAACACTTCCAATAGTGGAGGTTCACTGAGAGTTTACAGCATGATATTATATTTTTCAATCTAACAAAAAAATCTTTTGAAAGGCTACTCAGCCATTGCTGTTACATATTTACAACATGCCAGATCTAGTTCAGCTAGCAAATGATGCGACCGACACACATACTAAAGGTGGGAATCTGTGACATTGAGAGACCATATAAGGGAAAACAATCTGGTTTTACCTCAAGCGCCTTAACAATTCATCAAAACACATTTTCGCTTTACTTCATTCGTAATATCACTTTGAGGAAACGAAAAGGCCAAGATGAAGTTGACTGGAAAGCTGATGTAAAACAAAAAAGCAGAACACCATAACTTTCAAACCACAAAAATATTTGTTAGCTTGATGCTAACATATGATAGGAAACACCATATGTGGTAGTTTTGTTTTTTGTTTTTTTTAACTGCTGATTATTCCATTTGAAAAAGAATAAATTGTCCCATGTGACTAGACAGACGGGGTCCACTGTCCTTCAAACATAACTGTTTTGTGGCAAGGCAGTGATTCCGAGCGCAGCCAAGTTGTTGTATTCAAGTCCGTGAGCCTTTTCAATGCTGCAAGACTTGCTGTGTGCCACATCGCTGACCTTTTCAGGACGTTTCACAGACCTCTCTAGATACTGTAGGTTTTAATCCGTTTTACAGGTTTTCTAATGACTGTTGTGCTAAAAACAACATTTTTCAATTGTTTGTTGTTTGAAAAAAAATAATGGGACCAAAAAGTGGGTCGCATTGATCTATCTCATGCACTGAACGAGGGTTGCAAAGAGGTGGGACATTCCTGGAAGCTATGAGGCTTGGGGAATTTTCCACAGAAATTTATGGGAATGGATCAAAATCTCAGACTCCACCTCCACAAAAAAGAAGTTGTGTCAAAATAGAATTTTCTATCCGAAATATACCAAAATCAAAACAGAGAAAGAGTTTTGATGGCAGTTTAATGACATGGGTGTTCGTCATTCACGCTGTGAACTGTCATTTTCTTACAATCACAACACACACTTTCTCCGAACTACTCCGACACATGCTTTGTTTATATCCGCACTCTGTTGACGTGTAACCTTACTCCTTTCCGACTTTCAACATGTTCACATTTCTCTCCCTTATGATAGACTTTTTTTACCTCCTGGTCGTATTTTCTACGCAAAAGCTGTGCTGATCTCAAATATAAAATAACTACTGGCATCTGTCATTACCGTGATGCAGAAGCTTAATTTTTCTTCTTCTTCTTTTCCTTTCGGCTTTTCCCATCAAGGGGTTGGTTGCCACAGCGAATCAGTGTCCTCCATCTTCAGAGGTCAGAAGCTTAATTTTTAACATTTAAAAAACATATTTGTAAATGGTGAGGTGACGAATTAAGATGTGCACGAGTTAAGAGCCAGCCTTGATGTATTCCCCAAATTTTCTTGTTGGAAAGTTTCCAAGAATTTTGCAACCCTACACTGGTCGAAAAAAAATGCCTTTTTTTCTATTGCACTGGACTGGGCAATTTTTGGTCGAAAGATCAATTCCAATCCGGTTTTGAGCCATATTTAGTCAGTGGAATCCTCGTAACACAGAAGTGGCGTTGAAATAGTGAAAATTTGCCATGGGGGTCCAGCAACGTGTCCTATTATGCACTCTCCGCCTCAGGACCAGGATGCGAGTGCCATACGACGTCCGTGGCGATTGTGCGGTTTTTTTTCAAACAATCCAACGAGGCGACAGCCCTTCAGGTTTTATTGGAGCCACGCTGCGACGCGAGCGAGAGGGCTTCGTACTCGTGAATACTTTTCAAACCAACTGGAAAGGCTTTGAATCAAACTGGAAGAAGAAGAACTAGTCGGAATTCATCACTCTACTGCATTTGGACTTTGTTGGTGTTGATTTTTCATTGACGACACAGCACAGACTTTAAGTTGCATCTTCCCTGTATGCTTTGTATTTATTTACCAAATGCTGTAACCTTAAGAAGTGTTTACATAACTCGCAAAAAGTTTGGGATTTCAGAAGGGAAATTTTAAGAGGGGCATAAAATACAATGACCCGGGTGAACAAGGTTTTTGTGTTCAAATCAAATTTACATTGGAAAATAAAAGCCTTGCAGTGAATTTTGGGCAATGTTCAAATTGGGATTAGGAGTATCAGGTTTTTTTTCTCGTGTTGAAGTCAGAACTCAATTTACAAAATAGTTACAATTTGTACATATTTAAAAGATAATGCTGTCAATGTTGAAGTAAATTTCTAGTGACAAAAACATTTAAAGTACATTTTGATTACCCCCCAAAAATAATGAAATCAATTCTAAATAATCACAATATATTTTTGTCAATATTTTAGAAAATTAAGGGAATTATTGTTTTCCAGTTATTTTTGAAATGAGTACTCCAAAAATAAAAAATAATTTGACCTTTTAGGGATGAATAAAAAAAATATTTGGATATTTGAATACATTCTGATTAAATACGTCTTTGCTGCCATAAATTTTGAACATTTTTGTCAGTGTTCAAATTAATTAATCTATTTTAAAAATACAGTAATCAATATTTAAATAAATCCAGTGACAAAAGAAATAAACTCCTTATTTTTTTATGTAAAAATAAATTCAGGTTGATAAAAAATGTTCATGCCCAAAAAAGCTCTTTGCCTAAATTTTTTTCAAAGGGCTTTCTTTGTCCAATCTCTAGCTTTGTTGGGTGTATAGTGAGACAAGAAGACCGCAAGTGTCACAGAACAACATACTGTTCACCCATATGTCAAATATCCCAACTTTTTGCGAATACAAAATGTATATCTTTGAATCCTCTTTTCCCCTTGATTTCATATTGTGTGGCATTGCAAACCCTTTTAGTTGAACGATCCCATCGGGCGATGCACAGGATTTGGATCTGTTTTAGGGGTGGGCTGTGTGCTCATACTACGTTGAAGAGCTTTAAATACAGTGCTATGACACTTTTCGGCTGCGCTGTCCTTTCTCGTGAAACGCATGAATACACAACGCGCATCATTGATTTTGGGCATGTGCGCTGTATTGACCACTTGCAACACAGCGAGAAGAACCATGGATCACAAATCTCAACATTCACAATACCAATAACATATATAGAATTGTTTGGTATTTTAAAAAAACTTATTTGAAATCACCATCCTTAAAAGTGCCTTCAGGCAATACTGTACTTGGTTTAAAGTGTGAGTAACCAAAAGTAACTTTGGCAGAAGAAAGTGTTGTTTAAACTCACTCTTACATTTGATGTATTTAATTTAAAAAAGTATTTGATAGAAAACTTTGCTCGAGACCCTTACTCACCACCAGCCAGTAAAAGGGCTCTTCCATGGAGGATTCCCAGCATGGCATTAGTCTCCCCACCGCATTGACCCGTTGTCAGCAACACAGGCCTCACAGAATTGACAACATGAAGCCACACACACACACACACTAATATTTGCCCTCGAGCTCTCCATCTGTCATTTGTACCTTGTCAATGTCGCTAACCCATTTTGAGCGTAGCAACCCGTTGCCCTCAGAGACACGCATGAACTGTACCAGCCAGTGACTCGCATCCATTTGCTGAAGCAGGCGATGAGGCGCACGAGTGGATGCTGGCACTTATCCGGAGCCATAATGTGTATTATTATACAGTGCAGCGTAGCCAGACCTGTACTGAGCTATGGGACACATTTACATTTATTATATGAAGCAATTGGCTTTTTAGCGGTGGCCTGTTGTGCATTTAATTCACGGCCTTCAGTGGGGACTGCCCCAATTTAATTTAAAGTTACCTTTACCATTCTTGTGGAAAAATAGTAAACCATCCCATAATCCCATGAGGTTGACTATAGTGGTAGGACACAATAAACCACAGCACGTCTGCGTTTAAATTTGAAGGTCTCTTCAGAATGCTAACAAACGGCGATCTTTATGCCTTTGCAACCATGGCAACAGCTAGGGTTGAGAGAGTGGCCGTCAAATCCCTGCTTTGTAATGATTTTCTGAATGAAGTCAAAAGAAACCTTTTTTGGCTTTCCCCCCGACTATTAAAGCCAACAATGTTGCAGTACAAGGGTACAATGGTAAATGAAGTTTTGTTGGCGAGGCCTGCCATTCAATAGGCCACAGGTGTCAAAGTCAAGGCCCGCGGGCCAAATCCGGGCCGCCACATCATTTTTTTCGGCCCGCGAAAGCAAATCAAACTTGTTAAATTCCATTATGATTGCTAAAATCCGAGCCAAAATTTCATATTTTTGGATGTCAACCACAATAAAAGTCATTATTCTTGACTTCAGATTTGAAAACGAGTTATTCATTAATTTGCTGTGTGCTCTATATGTAATATTTGAAGGGATTTAAACATTCTAATGGGTTCCCCAAATTCATAACGGCCCTCGAGAGGAAACCATAACTACAATGTGGCCCGTGGCAAACACTGACTTTGACACCCCTGCAATAGGCCATTCAAAAGGCATTGCGGGAAATAAAGAAAAGCCTCATGCCCACTATGAAACGTAACCTATAACTTCATATAGTTGTGCTAAGTAAATTAATCATAACCATCAATAAAATACCTCATACTCATCATAAATGTTGAGTATTAACTAAACGTGAATATATCTCGATGTTAGAGACGATTTTTAAAATTTGGCTGGAACAAATCACCTCTGATCCACCGATCAGTAGACAGGAAATGGTGGCCTTATTAATGGCCATGGCCATCTTAGATGTTTTTATTATTATTATTATTATTATTATTATTATTATTATTATTATTATTATTATTATTATTATTATTCATTTTATTCATACGCACCTTTCAAAACTCTCAATGACACTGTAACTGCAGCTGATACATTTGTTTATGACTGCTATCCCATAGTTGACCAGCAGATGGCTGTGCTTTATTTTCTTAACATTGCGTTGGGCTGTTGTCACTTGCGGTACAGATTTTGCTTTCTGCACTTCGTTATTTAAGTTTCATTTTACTGAGAAGACGGCGAGGATCGACATGCTTTATCGCCGTACTGTTTAGCAAGGAAAATACAAAAGAACAAAGACCAACAACTTCTATTTCGGACAGAAAGCGGGCAAAGTGTTCTACGGTGAACTATTTGAATCATATTCATAACTGGATGTGTAACAAGAAAGCCATTCTTTTTGTATCTGAAGCCATTGTTTGGATTCTCCAGCAATGCAAGACGTCTTGGCGTGACGTCACGAATTGGGGGCGGGACTTTTTGAAAATGCCCAATTCGCAGCTCAATTTTTTGCAGATTTTGGACACAAGTCATTTTTATTGGTGTTTTGCATTTGAATAAAAATATCATTATGCGTGTTTTAGGTATTTTAGATGCTATAAAACGTTTTCCTGATGTCAGTTAAAAAACAAAAAAGTG
Organism: Hippocampus bargibanti; assembly: GCF_051943395.1. Lineage (NCBI taxonomy): Eukaryota > Metazoa > Chordata > Actinopteri > Syngnathiformes > Syngnathidae > Hippocampus > Hippocampus bargibanti. The sequence goes on from NC_142735.1 coordinate 19,279,121, forward strand.
ACGTCGGTTGCCCTTTAAAGAATTAACCATCTATACAAATAACCGGAGTCCTCTGTTTCGAATGGAAGAACAGACACATTACAGGATTACTTTTTCTGCGGGTGAGCAGTGGCAGGTAGACGCGCCCGTGTTCACTTCAACCCGGAAGTAACACACACAACAACATTCAAATAAAATAAAATTACTCACCATTTGATGACTTACTGGAGTTGGTAGACGTTCACCTATGTGCGCTAAAAGCTGAGCGGCCAAGATCAAAATGAAGAGAATATACCGTTGAGAAAATTTGATGCTACTATATTTCCTGGAACAAATATTAGCCTTTATGTTGTAAATGTAGGTCAGTGGTTCTGATAGTGTTCAAATATTGTATTTATACTGAGCATTTTATATCTCTTCACATTTTACTCAATCTGTGTTGGCTCATTGAACAAATACTTTACTGTGTTGAATAGCAACGAATGGGTGTACAGGAGAGAGAGAACTGTGCTATTGACATCAGCACTTTACTAATATTAGTGCAACACTAAATGTTTACTATCAAAAATGGTGAGTATAATTTTTTTTTTATTGTTGCTGTGCCGATGACCATTTTGTGTTTGGGAGCCTTTTACTGAGCGAGTTGCTTGTTCTGTAGCCACAAGGGGACATAAGTCTTCTTGTGCCGGTCCCAAGAATGCATAAATAGAGGGTTGTGTCAGGAAGGGCATCCTACGTAAAAGCTTGGCCAAAACAAACCTCTGAAGATGGCGGACACTGATTCGCTGGGGTGACCCCTTGAAGGGAAAAGCCAAAAGGTAAAGAAGCCTAAATGTTAACTATCATGCAGTTGTCGAGATGTGCACAGTTTTGCCGCAAAATAAATAGCTGTGCCAACTTGAGTCCTGAATTGTCTTAGTGGTGAGGACAAAAATTGTACTCGTGCATGGACCTTAATCTGAATTGCAAGGCAAGAGACGAAATGAGCTTTCCCTATAGAACTGCAGGGCATCCTACTTAATAATGTATCAAAGTATCAAATGAGGAAAGCAATGTGCATTATCGGAAATGCAAAAGTATGACACGGGAAGCGTTTCAGGCGTTGAGAAAGTCTTTATTGTCTCTGAAACAATGCTTAAATGAAAGATGAAAAGTAAGGCACTGCCCACCCATTTTCAAAATATATTACCCTCTCGCAAATAAATATGCTCGCTATTAACTCCTACGGCCCAGCCTTAGTGGTCAATAAAATGTATATTAAAATAAAAATAGCGAAGGAAAACTTTGCCTTCAATCCAAATGTTACATTGTGTCATGTAACAAAGCATAACATTCTTGAATCAAATTACCAAAATATACTTTGATAAATATGCATGCATTGTTCATCTTCAACACAATTGTGGCACTTAAAATTGAGAGGTATAAACTATGTCAATTAGAAAATCTCTAGGGGGGCCCGGTGGTCGACTGGTTAGTGTGTCAGCCTCACAGTGCAGAGGTGCAGTATTTGTGGAGGTTTGCATGTTCTCTATGTGCCTGTGTGGGTTTTCTTCGGGTACTATGTTTCCTCCCACATTCCAAAACATGTGTGGCTAGTTAAAAGAACACTCTAAATTGTCCCTAGCAAACAGTTCAGGGTGCGCAAAAACAGCTGGGATAGGTTCCAGCTGTTTGTGGCCTGTGACCTTTGGTACGATAACTGGATCCGGAAATTTCCATAAAGTAAGGGTGTAATGAATGTATCCGGATATTTCCACTCGGCAAGAGTGTTCTTCTCAAACTGGGATGTAAAGAACCCAGCAGCTTGAGGTCTCCAAAAATTATTTCCAAAAGTGCATCACGTAAAAATATATAACAACATATCCGCCAATAAAACAAATACAAAACCGGTCACTGCTGCCATTCAGTTTGGGCTAATAAAAAAGGCTGACAATTGTGACATCCGCAAATAAATTCGACAAAACAAAATTGAAATGCATAGACGTCTTTTTTTTCCAATAAAAAAAGCACATTTTTCAAAAGTAGTCTTTGACAATTAAATTTGTCATACAAATAAAGTTATATTTTCGTTAAAATGTGACTTTCTTCCCTTGTTGTGATTTTCATAATACTGCAAGTTGATGTTTGAAAAAAATATATATTTTCATCCATTTTTTTCTGAAAAAAAAAATGTTTTTCTAATTCCATTATAACGTCTTTGCCCTCAGGCATATTTTGGGTGAAATATAGTCTCGTAAAAAAATAATGCATCTTTTCTGGAATAAATTTTGCAATAAAACAATTGCAAATAGCTTATATTTTTGAAACTTACTAGAAGTGAAAAGTACTCCTCAAAAATATATGTATTTATTTATACTATTTATTTTTTCAAGAACAAAAGGTATATTTTTATTATATAATTATAATATTCTATAATATAGTTCTATTTCTTTGTAGAAAAAGGGCATATTTACCAAAATAAGTTGAAATATTTCAATTTAAATACAGTTGTATTTTTGAACATCTATTCTAAAATACAACTTTCGCCACCTCCCTGAAAAATCTGACTTTATACTCATAAGATTACGATTTTTTATCAATATTGTTCCTTATTTTTACGCTGAAGAAAAATATGAAATTGTCATATAAGAAATACTTTTTAAAATATGCAGTTTTTAAATCTGATAGCATTTAGTATTACACATAGTACATAAGTTTAAACTAATTAGTGTGACAATGATAAGATGGCTCTTGAAAAACAAAATCACCAAGGACCACCTGGAGTAGAGAATGCCTTTCCGAAAAAAAAAAAAAAAAAAACAAGCTTGAATCATTTTTGGAAGGTTTGAAATTGTCGCTTGCAATCACGTCATCAGTCACAAGGTGAGTATGGTGGGTGAGTGCAGTGAGTGATCTGACTGGTCGCCGCTGCTGCTGCTGCGCCGGTGCGCCACACCGCAGGGTTGCGGCGCCTGATGGGCCACGTCCACCGGGGCTGATGGGTACGTGAAAATCATACTTGCCGTGAAAGGAGTGAGGGAAGGTGTTGAGGTCAGGATGGGGGTGTGCAGGGCTTCGGACTCTTGGCTGATGGCCAGTGTTGACGATGAAAATGAGGATGCGGGGGAAGTCTTGGTGGGGATGGTGATCTTGGGTTTGGGCTTTTCCACCTTAGCTGGCTGTTTGGGTTGCGACGGTCCGGGTACGCTGTAGTCCTCGGGCTCCATCTTGATACCAGCCAAGGACGCGAGCGTGGCGCCGGTCTCCGAGTCCGAGTCTGAGTCTTGGATTTTACAGATGGGACGGTGAGCCTCCAAAACCAGCTCTAGCTTCTCTTTCTGTTTTTGCAATTCGGCTATCTCTTTCTGTAAACGGGACTTTTCATCCTCCAGCACATCCGTCTCCTGATACACACAAAACGACAAACTTGACATTTAAGGCCTGCTGGAGACCAGTACAAATCCAAAAGTCATACATAATGACATAAACCCCCTCCCCTCGATCACCCAATTAATTGTGACCTGTTTTTTTAACCTATCCTCCACAGTGTTCCCTCGCTATTAGCAAAAATCTGTAAGCAACTGACACAGGGTAACCCAAAAAGATGTGCACCCATGAACGTTTCAATTATGCCTTTGATTAAAAAGCTATTTATTTCAAATGACAACCACACATTATTCGGTTTACGAAAGACCATTCACCAGAGTTTCAGCTATTTCTGTCCATTTTTAGTCAATTTATGGCTTCCCCGAGATGTGTTCCAAATGTTCACCATTTTGTTGCAAGCAAACCTGTACTCAAGGTTGTCAATCACTTTCACACACTCCTCTTTCGGGAGAAAACATTGCTGCAGTGAAGGACTCAGGAGGACGCATCTTTTTGGGTCACCCTCCCGAAAGAGGAGTGTGTAAAAGTGATTTGCCAACTTTGTCAGACGAGTACAGGTTTATGATGTTATAATTGCCTATTCATGCCACAAGACTGTTTGAAACCAACAAGCGTTCAGTAATGGTCAGTGTTGGAAATGAGCACTTTCATCATTCTTGTAGTTTTGCTGAATTTGTACACTCACGTTTTGCAACGCGTCAGTCAGCTCCCGACGGCGATTGCGACATTTGGCAGCTGCCAGTTTGTTACGTTCTCTCCTTATTCTTCGTCTTTCCAGCTCCTCGTGAGACAACTGGAACAAAAAAACAACAATAAGAACAATAAGTGACTAATACTGAAAGGAATTGATAATTCCATTCGAAGCTAACATCAGATTTGATCATTTAAACTGAAGGAAGAATGTTGAAGTGAGTGGAAGCACTTCATTTCACAAGCCACTGGTGTTTGTTCAATCACAACCGTGCTCTGATGTCATACTGAAGCATCTGTAGCTAATGACAAACCTCTTTGCTCTTCCACCATGGAAAAAGTAGATCATGGACCTGTGAATCCACTTTAGTGATGCTTTCATTTGGTGATATGCCCTGATTTTTTTTTTATGAAAAATTTATTTTTTGGCTGAGAATTATGATAAATGTAAACATGATAGCTTTGGGAAAAAAGTGTAAGTAAATAGATCTTGTGTCAGAAATATTATGGATTACATACTTTGAGCAAATTATACAAATATTATGATATCATAATTAGATTGCTATGTCTGTCTGTCTGTCTGTCATCTATCCCTCCATCCGACACCCCATCTATCCAGAGGTGAGTCACCTCTAAAATCTTGCTATGACTAAAGCTACTTAAAAAAGTGAAAGGTACAAGTAGGCAGTCGTACAAATAAAATAGAACCATCATGATGACACAGAACAAAATTGCCAGTCTAATCCATGAGTCATCGCATAAAATCTTTAAAATGTCCCTGCTTTTGTGTCGGTGCTGCATCCCAACTCAGCTTCCATCCAGCACAGGCGCTGACTGGCGGCGTATTGAAGAGTGCGCCGTCGCTCCGCAGTTTCCCGCCCTTTCAAAAGACTGATGAGTCACACTCTCTCTGAGCCCAACAGTGACTCAGGTGTGAGTCACGCTACGTGACTTGCGAGCTCTCTGAGTCAACTACGAGTCCACTTCCTGTGCGATTTACACTACGAGAAAATAAACGACCCCGCCCTCCGCCCCCTGTGGCACTGGAGGCGGGGGGCCACTGGCCTCACACTTACGCTGAAGTACGAGTAAATACTTGAGTAAAAAATTGGTGAAAATGAGAAGTTATGATTCAACTCACTTGAGGAGGAAAAATAAGAAGTAGTGATTCAACTAATAAACTAATAAAGGCAAATCCAATCCAATCAACTCATGGTGGTGTGGTAAAAATGAAAAAGTAGACCTTGCGGTGTAATAGTATATAGCTACAAATGAATTTCAATTTTGAGTGCTCACACTCCATGTACAGTACATATACTTGAAAATAAAGATTGGTCAGAGAGCAGGAACTGGATGGATTCAACTCTAATACTTAAAAAAAGTAAAAGTAAAAAGCTACAGACTTTGAAATGTACTCAAATATTGCAATGAAAACTTATTTTAACTCGAAATGATGCCACTGAGAACTAGAGTGGGCTAACTCTACTGTTGTCATTTTTCAAGAATGCCATTTTTTATGTCCTCAATTAAAAATATTGCCGTCCCCTAAATATCATCTTAAAGAAATTCCTGTCTACTGATTCCTGCACTTAACTTAAAAATGACCAAAACATGTTCAGCCCAATTTAGTTTCCAATATGAATTAATTGCTACATGACAAAAATTCTCCATATGATACAAAATGGATTCAACAAATCATTTGAATAGATTCGCCTCTTGGCCAGTGAGGTGATGCTATTGTATAGATGTGGACTACATTTTACCAAAATACAGTAAAATGTAAATCAAAGCAAATAGCAACTGAGTGAAGCTGTACACAACTTTTAAAACTGAACTAATCTGTTTTAAAATGTAATCTCCTGAGGCTGTACAAAGTGGCAAGTGTAATTTGAGTTGTGTTTGACATTGGAAAAAGCACCTGTTTTCAATGTGATGCTGATAGAAAAATAAATACCAGTAAATAAATATACAAATAATTCAATTACACACACCTGGAAAAAAAGCTGCTTGTACAGTAACAAATGATTTCGTACTTTGTTATTTCCAATTTGACAGTTTTTTTTCCAAGGATTAACGTTGGTTCAGAAGGTTCAACTGTTGAATCAGGTCAGTGTACTTCAAGCCTTTATTTGTTGTTTTTTTGCAGCAGTGCTCAACCGCCAATATTTGTTTGTCCCAAAAGATAGTTTGACCTGGTCAATATTGTCTCAAAGTCATCAAGTGAAGAAATAGATAAACAGCGTGCGTGCACACGTCAAAAAAAATCTAATTCATCAGGTTGTGTCTCCACGTATTCGTTACGCAAGGCCAATTGGAACAGCTCCGATGTATCAGTGAGTGTCACAGGATATTGCGCACTAGTTTTGACATACATCGATCCGGCATTGACTCATTTTCCGTGATCACACGTTGTCCCAGAAACCCCACTAGTATATTCATTTGCCTTACGTGTTGGTCGTTTCTGCGTCGTGTCGTACCCATGGCCAGGTTGGCGCTGTCTCTGATGATGCCCGGCCGGATGGAGTGTGAATGGGATGGCGGTGGAGGCGGTGGACCTGGCGGGCGTGTCCTGGATAGGGATGGGTAAGGTGGTACTGGGGAGCGGGAAGGACCCGGCGGATGCATGAGGGAGGGCTGCACTAGCCACTGGAGGTCCTGGCTGGTTGTGATGGCATTGAGGCTAGGCACAAATTGGCTTGTTCCGGGGATTGTTAACTTCTGTCAAAACACAACAACAACAACAGGCATCCGTATTCTGATCAGCACTAAATGGATGAAAAATTACAATGTTGTAATACTGTATACAGTATATGGTATATGGGTGTCAAACTCATTTCTTGTCGCTGTCCACATTGTAGTGACTGTTTCATCTCAGGGGCCGTTATAAATTTGGGATAGCAATTAAAATATTCAATGCTCTCCACATTTTACAGATAGAGCGCACAACAAATTAGTGAACAACAAGTTTTCAAATTTGAAGTAAAATATAATGACTGTTATTGTGGTTTACATACGGCAATTTGTAAATTTGGTTCAGACATTTGCAAGCAACATGGAATTTCGCAAGTTTGATTTGCAAGTTTGATTTCCGAATAAAATGATCTGATGGGCCAGATTTGGCCCATGGGACTTGACTTTGACACCACTGGTATATACGGTCCATCGATTTGGAGATTTTGTGGGGTGGGAAAATGTACAAAACTTACATTTATTGTTCTGAGGCCAAAGTCGCGTCTAATCTTAAAATAGTTTTAGTGCCCATTAATGGGCTTTCGGGCTACTCTGCAATTGTGTTGAAGTGAAGGGAGGAGCTTCATTTTGTCAGGCTATGCTGTGTCTCATTACAAGCCAAAATTTGAAGTACTAACAAGGTAAAGTTGTGTTGCTGCTCCAATAAAGTCAACATAAATGGCGCAGAATAAGTGCAGTACCGCAATGCTCTCAAATATGGGAAAGGGCAGCTGTTCACGGTTTCATGGATGTCTTAATATAGCAAAACAATTTGATACATTCCTTTAAATGACCCTTAATATCCAGTTTAATTCCTATAAATTCCCACGTAAGGTAATAAATTTGTAATATTTTCAAAAATGCTCATCTTAAATTACTGGAAATTTAATCGGAATTTCTACCCTTTCTTACCCTTTTGTAAGCACTGGTGAGTAAAACTAGTGGTGGATTCCCCACCCTTGCTACAATCTAATATATTTCCCAACGTTTCATAACTCAAGTCACATATTTCATATTGAAAAAGAAAAATCCCACAATGCCATTACACAGTGTTACCTTTGTATTTGTATGGATATGGCAGGAATTGCAAAAATCCGCTCGTAATTATTATCTATAATGCTACAAGATGCTGCCAAAGCACATGTTTTGCCTAAATGGGATTTAAAAGCATTATAATGTATACCTTTCACCATGAAGTTGAAGCACATAAAATTGTCCTGCCTTTCACTGTGCAGTATTGCAAATGCATTGAGAGTTGATAAAAGGTAAATAATTGGTCAATAAATAATTCTTGGGCAAATTTGGTGAAAACTAATAATTTCCAGAAGCACAGTAGTTGGGAATTACTTGGTTGGTGACCATACAAGATTGGATTGTGAATACTGTATTTACAAATTCACCAATTTGCCTTTATTTTCTTATCTCCTGTTACTCCCAGGACCATGTCCCCCTTAACGTTTCTTGACCAGGGTGTCGGTTTTTCAATTATATATATTTTTTGCTTTGTTTTGTTAATGTGATTTCATGACAACTGTAAGGGCTCATCGGTCATTAATTAGTCACGGATTTTCATAATTCGCAGTTGGGCTCGACCATAATCCCACCCCACCCGCGAGTATCGGGGATCCGCTGTCTAGACAAAATGATGGACACATGTTTAATTTCTCAACACACAAACACCACGCGAAGCTAATACTTCGGGTTTAAAGGTTTTAGCCTGTTTGTTCCCTTCATTGAACTGTTATTCAATATTTTATTGTTTAATCGATTTCTTTTGAATCATTACAAAGAAGAATGTCAACACAACGGTGCTCACATACTTTTCTACTGTATGTATTGTGTACGTCATAATACGAACACATGTTAATAAGCAAGAATTGACATTTGACAATTGTGATGAATGGTAGCAATAAGCTTACGACTTACCTGTTCTTCTGTGGTGGAAGTACTGGTGCTTTCCAAGGAAGCAGCGTTTGACCCAGAAGCGCCGCCCGCATACACCAGGTTGCCACTTCCGTGACCTCGGTACATCCTTTCTGTTGATATATTTATGTATATATTTTTAAATCAAATAAGTGCTGCCAAGAAAGGTCGAGATGGTATAATATAGTCCACGCGAGTGTTGAAAAAAGAAAGTTTTACATTAAAAGTGAACCCAATCTGAACGTGAGGCAAGTCGGTCGAGTCCAAGCGCAGACGGATCGAAGGGGTGTAAAAGAAGGAATAAACGTTATGTTTTTGCTCCAGTAGTCCTTAAACTTCTAGAATCGACTATTGGCGTATCATGTGATGATGACTCACTCACGTAGAAATCATAATGTGGCGGTCTTTGTGCCGTTGTAAACTCTTAAAGCGGGACGAACATTTTGACACGCCCCTCATCGTTTACGGGAAATAATGGTGTCTGGAATCTCTCGCGGAATTCAGACACGTGACATGACGTAGATTTCCTAATATGGTGAGAGTTTCCTTCGGCCGGGACACTTGAAACTCAGAGCCACACCGACCGCTGTTAATACATTTGGGAAAAACACATTTTGGTGTCTCGTTATTCAGACTTGTGTCTGATCGAAGAGTATGAAAAAATATTCACTGTCAGTGAGTCATTTTCAGTTTTGCGTGAGTCACGAAAGTGAAAGTCAAAACTTCGTGGCCAATATTATTTTACATCTATGCCAGTGACGTGCGGTGAGGTTCATGGCTGGTGAGGCACCGGTGTCATCACAGTCAGATTTACAAACATATGAACTATACAGAGTAGTTTATTCACCACTTGATTGGCAAGAGTTAACGTGTTTTGTTTAAAATGTCATGTCAGTATTCTTTATATAAACTGTAGCATAGAAAAAAAGAATAAAAAACGTGATTATCGTGTTATCTTTACTTATAAATGAAGTCCATGTGCCGCTCCTTCTGAAAAAGGGCATAGATAACTTCTTTGTAGAAGCCTTCCTTATCTTTCGTCAGTTTTAAAAGTCTCTCTATTTCTTTTAATTTCGATATGTAATCCTCCATTCTGAAAATAAGGCCAAGCAACACGAAAAAATGACTGGATGGTTGCTCTCACTAATTCTGTTATTCTGCAGCCGAGGAGGCGCAAGAAGAATCTGTAATCACCAGCGCCCCCTGTCATGAGGCAGGAGAACTGTGTGCCTCACATATGCACACAGTTTTGATAAAAAAAAAAATATATAATCAAATAAACACTGTAGTACAGTGTTTACAATGTAAAATGACTCTACAGTATATACACCAGCTAAACTGTAGAAATTTAGTTCATATACTAAAAGTGTTTGAACACTTTAATAGCGATATGCAGAGGGACAGCAATGCAGTCCCACTGCAGAGCAAGCCAGCACAGTTAGCAGAGTCATTGCGCAATCAATGGTGAGGCTCAGCCAGCCCCTGCCTCACCGCTTGTCCCTATTTAGTATTTGAACGGTAAATGCAAAAATTCAGCGATTTTGAAAAAAAAAATCAAAAAATGGTGAAGTTAAATGGAAAATAACTGTAAAGTACAAATCACTAAATAAATATAACTGTTTAATTTATTTGTTCATTTGATATTTCCATGATGACAGATGAGGCACAACCTCACCTGCCTCCCCTGACTGCACGTCACTGGTAAAATTGCATTCTATTCTTGTCGTGCACTGTGTTTTTCTAATCTGACATAATAAATGTGCTTTTCAGTTAGTGTAGGTTCAATCGATAATATTTACCATCATGGAGTGAAGATCGTGTTATTTTATAGTGCATATCTAATTATACTATCAGGTTTTTTTTCTAATTCCAATGCGCTTAAACTCCTCCACAAAGACATATTTCATCAGGTGAAAATATTGTAACTAATTCAGTAGACACATAATTACATTTTTAACATACTACAGTATTGTGGTTGGCATTGTGTGGTTATAATACTTACACATGCATCATTGATAAGGTATCTTTTTATATTATGTTCCAACAATGAGTGGTGACACTATGAACGTTGCACACCGGGGCCAATTATGAAACATGCAATTGAGGGTGTGGGGCCTTTCTTCACAAACCACATCAATGTGCACGCATGCCTGTGGAAATGAGTCAGCCTGTTGCCACAAAAGCTGCCGTATCAAATTGCTGTCCATTTTCAATGACAGCTTTTGTGCTGATGAACACTACTTTTTCACCTACGGGGGAAAAAAAGTAAAAGCTATGCAGTGTGAATTCAGTATAAGCTGACTTAATGTCACAACAGCTGCTGCGTGTGCAGTTCCCCTGAGGACATGCAGGGTTCCCGGCATGGGCTGACTTCTCCTGGCTGCTGACTGTTAGACCAGCATCTCGTGTTACTGCACACGAGTGGTGACTGATTACAGCCTTAGGACTAATATTTGTAACCTGTTACAATACAATACAATTCAATACATTACTATATGTTCTCCTCAGTTGGTGGCATTTTGTTTAATTGCACTGGTTCTAGAAAAAAAAGTAATTGGGGGTCAAATCAGATGTTACCTTTTACAACTTACTATGTCAATATAATTTGCCTCCAAGATCACATGCAACTTCAAATATATTAACAAAGAGACATAACCTTTACCCAAAACACTTCGAATGCAAAACATAGACATGCTTTATCATGGTACGGGTCACTGTGAAGTCACGTGAGTATCAAAGTGAAACCGCCAGCAGCACGTGGACTTCCTACACGCCGCGATGGGTTGCTCATTGATCTGTTTTACTGTCAAGTGTCTCCTTTCAGAATGCCAGCCTGTAAGAATCATGAGGCAACGCTTCCAGGATGCGTATGCTTTCCTAGAGTATGCCGTCATGGCATCGTGTGTGTTTGCTAAAGGTGAGTGTCAAATGTCTCAATCTATTGGAATGTCATTATGACACGCGCCGCATCTCGATGTTTTACATGACGGGACATGTCGGCCTTTTACCCAATTGCGTTCAACTAAAGCTTGCCTGAAATTTGCCAATCACATTTTGTCGACTACGCAAAGGCAATTGTGTATTTATTGGATATACTACTGGTGCACTCAGGCGTCGGACGTTGCCCTCACCAATATGACAATTCAGTGTACTAGTAGAACGACGATGGTGAAGTTGTAAACTCTTACAGTGAGATGTTTTCACTAAACAAATACCCTTTCGTCACATCAATTTAACCTTGGTGGTCGACTAATGTACTGAACGAGTAACATATGCACTACAAAGCCCAACTGGCAGGCATGCGTCACACACTTTTAACTTCTGGATCAATTATAGAACCTCCATATAGCAAATACATGTAGGAACCTCCTTAAAATAAATGTAGGAACCTCCTTCTCACCAAGAATAAGATGTTATGAATGAAAATTATGTTATTCCTTACAAGTACCCCGAGTGAAATTGTAAAATTCTTCCAGTTCAAATCAAGCGCATCACTAATAGTACATTACTAGTAGATGTCAACCAGTGCAGTTTTGCCTCATAGTAAGACATAATAGTTTGACTACGAGAAAGATTAGGCTGTATCATATTCTGCATAGTTAGATCTCTTGTTTTTATTTATAATTTTATCTGTGGTTTTATTTATGTCCCAGTTTTGTGATTGAAGTGTCCTTGTGAGCTTTGCAAGGTGCTTATAAATAAAATGTATTATTATTATTATTATAGTGGTGTGTAGAGTGCATAGTTGATCTTCTATTTGGCCTAAATTGGGCTAATAGTGTGCAGAAATGTCATACACTATCTGAAAAAAACATTCTACACAATTTCAGTTGTAGTACTACTGCTGCTCAGATGTCAACCACAGCCATATTCCCTGACGAGTAACATGTTGTTTGTCGTGTTACTAGACCAAGAAATGTATAAATAATCTTGAATTGAACAGTTTCGGATTATGAATAAATAATTTGGTGGCTGCTGCTCTGCTCACCTTCCCTCCAAAAGTGAAGGAAGTTAGGGATTCCATTGCAATTTACTCACCCTAAAATCACCATATTCATTCACTTACTCACCAGCACCCGCCCACACACATCCCATACAAAACACCCACACAGCCACACACAGCCCCCCCCCACCCCCACATACACGCACAAGAGTTCACGTTGAGTAACAGCAACCATATGCCACATAGCATTATATGTACTTGGGTTTGTTGTTGTAAAAGTCATTAATTGATACAAAAACAATTATGTAACAAAAATATGGATATCTAATAAAGATGTTTGGGAAACAAGCAGGCCCCCGGTCAGCTTCAATGTTCCAGAAAGATGGCGGCTGTGACGAGATTGTACTTTGCCTGATAGCATGACATCTATGATAACATAAAACAGTGGGTGACGTGTAAGTGGTTCAGGTAAAGGATTGATAGTATTATGAAAGGTTCACATAAACCTCGATATGATAGCGATTTCGAGCAAATGATCTGTACACGTCGGCCACACCTTTACGCATTTCACTCTATTACTCTTCCCAATCAAAAGTAAAATGCACTGCATCCGATGATGCATATAAACTTGACACAGGTTCATACTCAGTAATTAGATTGTATTGACTAGCAAACAGTTCAGGGTGTACCCCACTGACTGCCCAATTACAGCTTGGTTAGGCTCCAGCACGCCTGCTTCTTTGGTGAAGTTTAGGTGGCTCTGGTAATGTGTGGATGGACATTAACGTATTATTAGCATTGTTATAATTATTACTGTGTCACAGATGAAAAATGGATTATAGTCTAATTACAATGAATACACAGCTGTACTTAAACAAATCTTCACTGATCTCGAAAACCTACGTGACGTCACATCATCCCAATGACTGTGACCAGGGGTGGTCAACTGATTAGCCTTGTCGCAATTACCAAACGTCAGCAGGGTATGTCTCTATGGCCTGCCAAAAATACATAAAGAAGGGTTCCCCCTCAGACCCATTGTTTGTAGCATTGACTTCTCTACATACAATGTAGCCAAATATTTAAAAACTATCTTAGCTCCGTTGGTTGGTAACACAGAATATCACGTAGAGAACACCACGGGGTTTGTAGAGAGTGTCAAAGACCTCATATTGGAACCTGAGGAAACATTGGCATCTTATGATGTGACTTTTCTCTTTACATCTGTCCCAACTCCAGCAGCAGTCTCAGTGGTGAGGACGAGACTGCTGGCGGACGTTTCTCTGCATGAAAGAACCAAACTTAAACCGGACCACATCTGCCAATTGTTGGAAATCTGCCTTAATACTACATATTTACAATTTAGGGAGAAATTTTACAAACAAATTCATGGTTGTGCTATGAGCTCACCGGTTTCACCCATAGTGGCTAATCTGTACATGGAAGAGATAGAGAAACAGGCCCTCACATCCTTCCCGGGGACAAAACCGACCAATACTTACATATTGATTCTAACCACCCTTTACAACACAAACTAGGAGTTATCAGAACCCTACAGCATAGGGCTAAACTAATACCAACAAGCGTTGAAGGTAGAGAAAAGGAGTCAAAACATATCAGGAGAACACTCACAAACTGTGGGTACCCTCAGTGGTCATTTAACAAATGTCAGAAAGAAAGAATAGGGAATGAAACCAAAAATTCTGAAGATACTAAAAGGAGAGGAGTAGCAGTACCTTACATTGCAGGAGTTTCTTCGATGAAAAGGTTTCTTCAGGCGTCATCTGTACTTCTTTGAAGGTGTCTGACGTTTCGCTTCTTATCCAAGAAACTTTGTCAGCAAACTAAAGTCTGGTAGTAAGATTTTAGTTACTTTAGCAAACTAAAGTCTTACTACCAGTAAGACTGACGAAGTTTCTTGGATAAGAAGCGAAACGTCCGACACCTTCAAAGAAGTACAGATGACGGCTGAAGAAACCTTTTCATCGACAGGGTAAGAAAGTTAATCTCCTTCGTGCCGTGATTTTTTGTGAATTATTAGGGCATTGCTTTCCACGTTTCAGAATCAGAATCAGAATCATCTTTATTGCCATGTATTCCTTGTATGTAGAACACACAAGGAATTTGTTTCCGGTAGAACACGCTGCACTAGTATCGTCGTAAAAAAAAAAAAAACTGCTAAGTGGCACTGTACAGTTCCATTTTGGCTACTGTTGAAAGAGTTTCATCGGACATTTATCATTCAGTTAAAATATTGTTGAGCGTTGTGAGTCACAACCTTACTCTTGAGCTGCTGGGCTTCGATAGCATGAAACTAATAATAATACTAATAATAATAATACATTTCATTTATAAACGCCTTTCAAAACTCTCAAGGACACTTTACAGTCACAGGATATTTTTTCTGCGGGTGAGCTGCGACAGCCACACGCGCCAGCGTTTACTCAAATGTCAATTAACTCTGAGTTTAGAGCTCAAGCATCAATATTAAACACAGCAGCAGAGTGCGGTTTCGCATGTATGGTCGAATGTGTCACCGTTTTTTTTATGTTATTGAACCTAACGTCAGCGATAAGAGCTGGATTTACCACACTGTGCACGTGGCACGTGAATCAAATGCTGCAGCAAAATAGTCATCGTTTTTTATATAACAGACATCTATTCTCAGTTATTACTTGCCAAGAGGTCGTTAAAGCCGAAACTGGTGACAAGCATAATCCGAGGCGTTTATCTTTAGCTACACGTGCAGATGTATGAGAATTGTATGTTTTACTGGACCAAATGTTTCCCGAACTTTACCGAACGAAGGTGAAAAATAATGGGTTGGAAATTGTGCCGTCAAATGAAATTTCGTAGGGAATCACACGTTTATTGAACAATGCGGAGCGGAACTGCAAAATCCACAACAGGTGTTTGATTCATGTTTTCTTCTTTTCCTTTTGGCTTTTTCCTTCAGGGGTCGCCACAGCGAATCTGAGTCCTCCATCTTCCGAGGTTTGATTCATGTGTGGAGCTATAAATATGGTAGTTCAATAAAAATATTTTTATTTTATACTTTTTATATATTTTTTTCATATAAAAATATATTAACGCATGTCAAAATCAAATATAATCTTAATAGAAGTATGATATGAATAATGTTTTAAAATAAATAGTAATACAAATTATAAATTGTCCGTTTTACAATGTAGTTGTTTTGAATTATGGAATTCAGATAATTGTAAATATGGTACAGTTTTAAAAAAATCCCCCAAAATCCTTTTTTTCTAGATCATTTCTGACCTTTTGGAACATTGAAGAATGAGGAGGTATACATATCATTGTACCATTGTTCAATGGTATGAGGTAAAAAAGGAATACTGTATGTTTAAATTCACTATTGTCTGATCCAGTTGCATTAAAAGGTGCTTTATTTCTAACAGCAATATCAGTTGCAAAAGTCATATGCGTGCCAGTTTGCATTTGGAATGTCGCTGCAGCTCGTCTTCTCCCATATTGTTGCAAATAAGTAAGGGGAAAAAAGTTACAATATCCAGACATGTCTATGATGTTTAATAATAATAATAATAATAATAATAATAATAATAATAATAATACATTACATTACATTTTGAGCGCCTTTCAAAAATCTCAAGGACATTTTACAGTCACAGACTGTCACGTTTTGCAAGGTGGTGATGGCGGTTGCGGATCCCAAAAAGCCGGCATGAGCAGTGACGTGCGGTGAGGTTCATGGCTGGCGAGGCACTGACGTCATCACAGTCAGATTTACAAACATGAACTCTATCTACACTGTAGATTCTACAGAGTAGCTTATTCACCATTTGATTGGCAACCGTTAATGTGTTTTGTTTAAAATGTCATGTCAGCATTCTTTATATAAACTGTAGCATAGAAAAAAAAGATTAAAAAAAAAACGTGATTATGTTACCTTTACTTATAAATGAAGTCCATGTGCCGCTCCTTCTGAAGAAAGGCATCGATAACTTCTTTGTAGAAGCCTTCCTTATTTTTCTTCAGTTTTAAAAGTCTATTTCTTTCAATTTAGATATGTAATCGTCCATTCTGAAAATAAGGCCAAGCAACACGAAAAAATGACTGGATGGTTGCACTTAACCTGCTAACTGTTTACTGTCGCTTGCTCTCACTAATTCTATTATTCTGCAGCCGAGGAGGCGCTAGAAGAATCTGTAATCACCAGCGCCCCCTGTCATGAGGCAGGAGAACTGTGTGCCTCACCTATGCACAAAGTTTTGATAAAAATAAAATAAAATAAACACTGTAGTACAGTGTTTATTATGTACAGTGACTGTACATTATATACACCAGCTAAACTGTATAAATTCAGTTCATATACTAAAAGTGTTTGAACACTTTAATCATGATATGCAGAGGGACAGCAATGCAGTCTCACTGCAGAGCAAGCCAGCACAGTTAGCATAGTGATTGCGCAATCCACGGTGAGGCTCAGCCGGCTGCTGTCTCACCGCTCGTCTCTACTTAGTACAGTAAAGTCTCGTTATATCGATATCGGATATATCGATAGTCCCGGTTATATCGATACTGTTTCTATGCACGCACGGAGAAAATTACATGCAAACAGGGTCGGATATATCGATAGTCCCGGTTATATCGATATTTTTTCGGACTCCCTTGAATATCGATATAACGAGACTTTACTGTATTTGAACGGTAAATGTGAAAAGTCCGCGATTTTGAAAAAAAAATCCAGAAATGGTGCAGTTAAATGGAAAAGAACTTTAAAGTACAAATCACTAAATAAATATACATTTATTTTTTCATTTGATATTTCCATGATGACAGGTACTGGCTCACCTGACTGCACGTCACTGGGCATGAGGTTGTGTTTGTCAAATTGTATTAAAGTAAAGTCATCAGGAACAAAATGTAAAACCTCAAAGTCATCTGAACGGAAAAAATACAAAGTATCAAAAGAAAACCAAGATTAAAATTCCGCCAATGTGAAACAAACTGTGAAACAAACACATGCACAGCATACAAAGCATACAACAGCATTCAACAAACCTTTTGAGTGTCACTGATTGGGAACGACCAGCACCTGCGAGACATCAGGCAGGGCTGACAGCCTAAATCTTTGGTCGCCAATCGGAACGTGGCAGTCCGCCACTGATCGGGACGACCAGCACCTGTGAAAGTGCAGGCGGAGCCGACAGCCCCACCCGTTGGTCGCCAACCAGATCATGACACAGACAAACAGAGGTACTATAATAAATAAAATACAATCACACATGTAATACAATAAATAAAATACAATTATAAATAAAAACAAGACAGAGCAAGAAACAGAAGCTTGACAAAGCCTCTTGGATAGGAGGCGAAACGTCAGAAACCTTCAAATTTGTACAGATGACGGCTGAAGATGGACCACTCCTGTACGACTGAGAGCTTACACAGACAAGAAACAAAAGGTTACATGCTTTCTCAGAGAACAAGTTCATGATTGATTTCTATTTTTTGTAAATCAATCAGCTTTGACCATCAACTCAACAGAAACCTCTAATAATGATGAATCAATGCCTCGATTGATCGTGAAAGGCCTCAAAGCCAACCATGAAACATGTCGGCAGACCGGTCAGACAACATTTGTAAGATGTCAAAGCCAAATTGATGCAATTTAGCACACACGTCAACAATGACGAACTCGAACGCTTTTGTTTATTTATTGGCAGAAGGTCAAGTACATTCGACAATTAAAATGTTTGCACTTCCTCTGTGCCTTTCAGATAACCAAATTCACCGGATATATGCTGATGAAACTCGTGTTCCCTCCCACACACGAGGTAGTTGGACAACATGTTCCTCAGTTGTGAGAATCAGTTCCCCTGTAATATTTTCCTGTGCCTTATCACACACCCTGAAGATATATTTTCAACCCTTTATCTGTGCCAAGTGAGCATTGGAACCTTCGTTCGGAACATTGTTATGTTGCAACGATACACTGTGTGCATTTGAAAATACAGTGGGGCTCATTTACTAATAAATCAGTGTGAACTTGTATTCTGTCATGAACAAAGGTTTGGAGAATGACAGGTATTGTTTTTCACGGTTTGTGGCTTCAATATTTTTAGATATACTGTAAGATGTTACTGTGATAAACTTAAAGGACAACCGACGTCTCCAGACAAGTTGTGTCCGTAATTTGTAAAATGGCTTCAACTGACTTCTACTGGGCGTATTTTAATAAGATTCCACCGCATATAGCTATATTTTACGTTTGAAGACTCACGCAGAACATTCAGGAAGTCTTGTTTTTTAGTTGGTGACGAGTCCTCACGTGACGTCAGAAAAGGACTGCTTCCTGACCGTAAAAAAGACGCATTGTAGCGTCTTTCCATCACGTCAATGTATTTTGCTGTACTGTTTTTTTTAAACCCTTGTATTACATCCAAAAGCCGCCAGCAGAGGGAGTCCAAGCTCCATGCAAGGAATGTATCAGCCTGTGGAAACGGGCTGATTTATTCCTCCGAATCTGAAGCCATTGTTTTGATTCTCCAGCAATACAAGACGTCTTGCCGTGACGTCACTAACTGGGGGCGGGACTTTCTGAAAATGCCCAATTCGCAGCTCAATTTTTTTCCAGATTTTGGACACGTTAAGTCATTTTTATTGGTGTTTTGCATTTGACTAAAAATATCATACTGCGTGTTTTGGGTATTTTAGATGCTATAAAACGTTTTTCTTATGTCAGTTAAAAAACAAAAAAGTGACGTCGGTTGCCCTTTAAATATAATTACAAGCATTTCATAAGTGTCAAGTGATTTTAATAACATTTGTTGTTGTGTGTGTGTGTGTGTGTGTGTGTGTGTGTGTGTGTGTGTGTGTGTGTGTGTGTGTGTGTGTGTGTGTGTGTGTGTGTGTGTGTGTGTATGTGCGTGTGTGTGTGTGTGTCTGCGCGTGTACGTGCGCGCGCGCGTGTGTGCGCTTGCGTATGTGCTTCTGCGTGTGTGTATGTGTGTGCGTGTGCTTCTGCGTGTGTGTGCGCGTGCGCTTCTGCGTGTGTGTGCGCGTGCGCTTCTGCGTGTGTGTACGTGTGTGTGCTTCTGCGTGTGTGTGTGCGTGTGTGTGTGTGTGTGTGTGTGTGTGTGTGTGTGTGTGTGTGTGTGTGTGTGTGTGTGTGTGTGCTTCTGTGTGTGTGTGTGTGTGTGTGTGTGTGTGTGTGTGTGTGCGTGTGTGTGTGTGTGTGCGTGTGTGTGTGCGTGTGCGTGTGCGTGTGTGTGTGTGTGTGTGTGTGTGTGTGTGAAATGGGCAGTTAAAATTAACAAAAGAAAATGAATAATTTATCAGAATCAGAATCAGAATCAGAATACCTTTATTCGTCCCGCAATGGGGAAATTTGCAGTCCACAGCAGCAATTGAAGAGGGATGGGGTTGGGGTGGGAGTGAAAGGATAGTAAACAAGATATTCTAAGCATAACAAAATAAAATAAAATAACTTCAACAAAAATAATTATTCAATATATAATAATTCAAAAATAACTTCATAATTACTTCAGACCAATTTATTTGTTCGAGTTGAACAAATGTAAATGCCTTATTTGACGAGGATGAGTTTCACCAACACATTTAAATCACATTAAAATCAACTATTTAGTTTGAGTTGGGGTAACGCGTATTTATTGGACAAAAATTCTGATAATTTTTTTAATGTATTCATTCCAATGAACGACGGTATTTTACTTTAGTGGGTGCAGTGCCACGCAGGCACCGTGACGTACACCAATCGCTGAGAGCAGGCGGGGTCAGCTGATTAGCCACATAGCTAGCTATCTAACGTTAGCAGGCTTGGTAAGTTCATCCGTGTTTTTTTTTGTGTTGTTAATGTATTGGACTTGAAATGTGAATCGGATACAATATGCTTCATCTTTCAACATCAAAATTTGGTGTCCATTTGAGTCGCCACCTCCCTCTGCGGGGCTGTGCCCTGATACCAAGCAGTTACTGAGGAGCTGTTAAAGTTTTGAGCTTAAGTATTAGCATTTAGCAGAGCAATAATCATTCCACTTGTATGAAGTTAGATTCATCCCAATTAACAGCCTACGAGTCTAGTGTTGTGTATGCACATATTTTTCTCATGCAAAGGTTAACGTGTCACTGTTTTTTGGGAAGCTAACGTCAGCAAGAACTTGCAATGGATTTGCCACATCACGGATACCGAGCGAGTAAGTCGAATCACCAACTTTGCCGGAAAGCAGTACGTAATCGTTTTTTTTAAGTAAATGTCATCTATTCATATTTATTAGTTCCGCAGTTGGCGCTCAATACGAATGTGGTGGTACAAGGAAGTCGTAATACTCATAGAAGCAATATTTTGTCGTATATACAAATCAGAACTGCTACATTGTTCCTGGTTTGATTGAGTCGGGGTAACTAGTACTGCCCACAGCAGATTTGGGATATTCGAGTATCTAGTGACATTCAATATTGGTATGTTTCACAATTTAACTGAACAATAAGGAGCCGAACTGAAAAAGATCATCTGTCACTGCCAGGTTGCAACAAAAAACTGCAAGGGTTAAAGATGGGCAACTCAAATACTGATGTCGGTTATTCAGCCACATCCTTAGAGGCAAACCTCTAGGGAGTGTTTTCTCTACACCAAATTTCTACCTTTGATAATATACCTGTCTAGAGGACCTCAATGCTGGTATTGAAAGGACACCATGTCCAAAAAACTACAACATCAGTGTATGCAGTGGTAACATATCTGGAAAAACGTGCACATCAAATTACTTCTGTCGATGTCAACATACTTCTTGATAAAGTAAACATTTTTAAATGAGAACATTTCAGTGATATAAAAAATTGCTGCGTTTTGCCCATGGGTTTCAAACTAGAAAAATTGATTTGGTACTTTTTAGTACTGGTGCCAGTACTCAAAATTTTAAGTACCGTATTTTCTGGAATATAATGTGGACCTTCAGCGAATTACATATTTTAAAACATTTTCCATACATAAGACGCACCAGATTATGTGGCGCCGGGTCAGCTTTTGAAAAAAAATCTTCTTTTAGTTGCAGCTTATAGTGCAGAAAATCCGATACTTAAAATACAGTATACTTTATAAAACAAGTTAATTTCCTTATGTTCAGTTTTATTTTTATTTCATTTTCTGACATATGGTGGTGGTGTTATCATTTTATCCAATCGAAGTTCAAGATACCACTGTAATTGTTCCCTTAGGTAAACAGAGGGGTCGTGGAACTCCGACAAGTGGGGAGTCCATGTTGTTCGACGACACCAGTGCCTCAGGCATGAACACTCAGGGTTATTACACTCCAGGCTACAGCATGGCGGGGCCCCAAAACGACACGCAAGCGGGGGTCAGCAACTTGTTTGCTGATCCCATGGCCAATGCCGCTGTCATGTACGGGTCATCCTTGGCCAACCAAGGCAAAGACATTGTTAACAAAGAGGTAGGATTCAAGAGCTGCAGTCAGTATTAAGTTGCTATTCTTATTATTGTATGTTAGTATTGGGAAAACAACCCTTATCATCTCTTGTAGCCTATTATGACCTCATTCATCACCCCATGTGGCTTTCAGATCAGCAGATTCATGTCTGTGAACAAATTGAAATACTTCTTTGCCGTGGACACCAAATACGTGCTGAAAAAACTTATGATCCTCATGTTTCCATACACTCATCAGGTAATGCGCTCACCACTTGTGAAAAGCACCTTCTCATTATATTTTCATATGGCTTGTTTAGCCGCAAAGAGATATTTTTTATCCTTAATCGGTGAGAATTGAGCATCGGAATTTAAGTTGGGAACATTCCAATAGCGCTACGATAAATGTGCATGTAAAAACACATTGAGTATTTCTCAACACTGTGAGGGCCTTTCTCAAGGAGTGATTTCCACATGCGCTCTCGATTCAATTTCACTCAAGTTGGGCAAAAATATTTGTTTATTCACATTTTTTCATACTTAGAGATGTGAAAATAATAATAATGTCCAAGATTTATACCACTGTATGACATCTTAACTGACTTGGGGACTCTTGCTAGGAC
Source organism: Hippocampus bargibanti (assembly GCF_051943395.1). NCBI lineage: Eukaryota > Metazoa > Chordata > Actinopteri > Syngnathiformes > Syngnathidae > Hippocampus > Hippocampus bargibanti. The sequence continues at coordinate 19,301,805 of NC_142735.1, forward strand.
TGGGAAGTTCGCTACCATCGAGACACTCCATTAACGCCAAGACAAGACGTCAATGCACCTGATCTTTACATACCAAGTAAGCCATCTTGAAGGAACTATAGGGACAAGGGTTTTAGCTCTATTGCAGCTGTCTGCAATAGACCTAAAACCCGTGTTCGTGATCTGAAACTGACACCATAGCAAAAATACGTTTGGGGTTGTGTGGGGTATATCTTCATCATAACCCCATGCTCAGTGAGTGAGTAGTTGAGATTGGCCATTTCCGTGCCAATAATCAGCAGAACTGAAAGGAGCACCCCCAAGCCAGGATAATTGACAATTTTCGCACAACCAAATAGAGAATAAAGGTCAAACAGCATCAATAACAGAAAGAACAAGATTTTCTGTGCTTCCATTGTGGGCCTTATGTTCGGCCAACTAAGCATACAACAGCATGAAACTTTTAAATATGATAAATTCTATTTTGTCTATTGTCTATCAGAAACAATATATGCATTCTGCATTGGTATGGCTTAGTGTTGGCTGACTAGATTTTGCTTTGGCCATAAAAAAAACATCTTTGCTCTACAAAGCATATGTTACCGATTATTGCCAGCATGGAACATCTTCATGACATGTCCTTTTTGTGGTTCCAGCAATGGCTTTCATTACCTACATTTTACTGGCTGGAATGGCTCTTGGCATTCAGAAAAGGTAAGACAGAAGTTTTGGTTGTTGTTCTTCTTCCCATCTTCTTGTGTGTTGACGCACTGACTGACTTTGTGGTCAAGGTTCAGCCCGGAAGTGCTGGGACTTTGCGCCAGCACCGCCCTGGTGTGGGTGATCATCGAGGTGTTGGTGATGCTGCTTAGTTTGTACTTGCTGACTGTACACAGCGACCTGTCCACTTTTGACCTCATCGCCTACAGTGGATACAAATATGTTGGGTAAATATTATTGAAGTGCTTGAGAATTCATGTGTGTGAGTCTGAGTTCCGTTTCTACATTGGCAATTTACTCATTCACTGCCATTCAAAATGTTTTTATTTTTTTATTTTTTTTTTTTTTTTTTTTTTTTGGGGGGGGGGGGGGGGCAAAAATATGACGCTTGGGAGCCGAGCTCTGGCCATGGCCTCTGGCAATTTTTTTTCTTTTCCACAAGGGGCAGCGTTTCCATTTTTTCCATCTTAATGCTTTGTTCCAGCTTCAGTTATTGTTAAAGCGCTATATAAACCAATATGTATGTATTGCATTGTATTTTGGACAGCCACCCTCTTTTCAAGCTCATGTAACTCCAGACCCATATAATTTAGGAATTAAATATTTTTTTGTGATGAAAGAATAGAGTGGAAGGTTTCTTACGCTGCATTGCTCTGACGCACATTTTTGCACATCGTCTGGCAGTGAATGAGTTAAACATCAACAATTGACGCTAAAATAAATGACCCGTTTTCCCACAATGTTGCTGTCTAAATGATCGTCCAGTTTTGGAATGAAAGAAGAAAGTAAGGTTTCTAACGATGTATTGATTGTTTATGTAGTCCTAAAACTCAATATTCTGAGCGTCCTGGAATTCAAGTGACAATGACAAAAACCCTGGCACTGGAGTGGACGCATTTTTGCACATGGCTGGTAGTGAATGAGTTGATGATGAACCCGTTTAGAGAACGATATACTGTTTCTGTACTGTAAACCCTGTTTCTGCAAGAGGCAATACATTATTTCATTGATGAAATGACGTTATTTGGTGTCCTGAAAAAAAAACACAGAATTCCATTTTTGTCTTTTTTAAATGAGGCGAAAATAAACTTTGGTTTTTGGCATTCACGATTTTTAATACCAGAAAACAAGTCATTTTGCTGTTTGAGCATCTCAATAGTTACCTATTTTGTTTACTTGCATTTCTTTCATTGATGTGATAAGACCACTTAAAGAGATATTGGTGGTTATATTTTCTGTTTGAAATGTTCTCATCCTTCTCTCTCTAATAAGCAGGTAATCAAATGTTCTTTCTCCAGGATGATCTTCACCATGATGTGCGGCTTGCTGTTTGGCAGCGACGGCTACTTTGTGGCGCTTGCGTGGTCCTCCTGTGCCCTTATGTTCTTCATTGTAAGAAATTAATCTGACCAGATACAAATGCAGGGGTACCTCGATCGATTAATGTTTAAAAATATGTTTTCTGTGCTTTAAATGTGAGATAATATTTGACTGGTGTCAACATAAGGTGCTCCAGATTTAACTGTGAAATGTGTGCAGGTGCGTTCCCTGAAAATGAAGATCCTGACGTCAATGACGTCGGACTCCATGTCCACCAGCTCCAGCGCCAAACCCCAAGTGCGCATGTACATCACCATGGCGACCGCCCTCTTTCAGCCCGTCATCATTTACTGGTTAACCTCTCACCTGGTCAGGTGACTGTAAGGCGTTCACGTGAGCTGGCGCCTTCCAAGTTCTCAGGCGCGTGTGACTGTGCTTTCGCCTTCTTCTCCACCAGGGAAGTTTTGTCCTTCCACGTGTGTTCAGTGTTGAGCTATCAAAATGGTTGTAAAAAGGAAATTGTTAACCAAATTGGATGAAACGTCTAAAAAAATCATTGTGTAGTGTTTTGGACAAAAGTTAAATTTCTGCCATCTTACCTTTTCTTTTTTTGAAAAAAAAAAAAAAAAAAAAAACAAGGGCTGCCAAATCCAGAGCTGGGTAGCACCGTGTACCACCACTCTTTGTCCTCACTTGTAACACAATTCAGTGCACTGGTAGAATGACTATGGGGCATAAGTGGAGTGACCATCTCACTCACAATGTTTTATTACCCCCCACTAGTGGCAAATTTGGCTGACTCGATCATAATTAAATCCATCTAGTAGACCACAGTGCTGTAACAGGTTTGAACTTGTGCACTGATTAGTCTCACGAATGACAGTAACTATTAGTATGGAGGCGTGGGCATTTCCATGAAGACAGTTGTTCGACCAGTGTGCTGAATTATCAGAGAGGATAAAGGGCATAACGGTCGATGGATTTTAAGGTTACACAATAAGTAAACTATTTTAAGCAAAGCCATTTTCGTATTCATTTACACTTCCTTGATGAGGAGGCGACTTGTGGAGCCGAATTGTTTTTGGAGATTCACAATAGTTAACTAGTAATTACAATTACTAGTCATCCAAAAGTGATATTGTAACCTGAACCATGTATTAGTTTATGTCTTAAGGCAAAAATTAGTGCATCCAAAAGATAGGCTACCAAATGAAAAACAAAGTAACGTAGTTTATTCCATACATTGTAAGAATGAAAATTGTAAAGAGCAGTACATTGGGGAGACTCAACAAATTCTCAAAAAAAGACTTTATCAACATCGCAGGGATAATACTAGTGGGCCTCAATCGGCAGTACATTTGCACCTAAAAGCTAGCAACCACTCATTTGACGACAATGAGGTTAAAATCTTAGCGAAAGAACATAGATGGTTTGAAAGGGGGTAAAAGAGGCGATTCTTATAAAACAACAAAATCCTTCATTAAACCGGTCTGGTGGTGTGAGGTTCAATTTGGATCGTTCATACAATAGCCTGCTCAGGCAAAACAGGTTAGGCAACTTTCGCAATGCTGATGAGGGTCGTTATGCTGATGAGGTGATACCGGGGGGAGCGGGTGTAATAGGCCAATCGTTAGTCAGGAATGTAGGAACAATCAGTGGGGCCACGGGGGGGGGTCCCGCGCCCCCCCCAACCTGAGAGTAGGGACCTATCATAGCTGTGTCCGGCGCCACCAGGTCTGGACATTAGGGATATATAAATGGGGCCGATACGACCAGTCAGACTTTAGTTCGCTGACGAAGCCTCTTGGATAGGAGGCGAAACGTCCGAAACCTTCACTTTTGTACAGATGACGGCTGAAGAAACCTTCTCATCGATGGACCACTCCTGTACGACTGAGAGCTTACACAGACATTATTATAAATGCTGAATATGGTTTTTATAAACAACTTGGTTATAATGTCACCATCATTTCAAAATCGATTTTTATTTATCTGAAATATATCAAAACATGACATTGTTTGCATTTTCTTAACGAAAAATAATCAGCTTTGTGTATTGAGTTACAGGCCGTTGTGGACCCTTCCTTGTTTGTTCATTGCTTTCATAATGAAATGCTGACTCCCAGTTAGAAGTTTGTGACTTTTTGTTTTACTTCTACTCATCGTTCGCAATTTTTAACCAAGTACCATAATGCCAATCATATTCGCTATCATCACAGATACAGTACTTATTTATTTATTTATTTATTTGGGGGGGGGGGGCGTTTTACCCCTGCTATTTGCTATAACTTACAGGTACAGTATTCAGTCTTTTGTGCTCAGGCTCAAGAGCTGACTGATATCATAGTATTTCTTCTGGCACTATCTTGTGGCCTCTCGGCAAGGAATGAGCTCGGTCAGTAAGGGAACTAAGTGTGGTGCTTTGCTGCCGTCTTGTGGCAATTAAAGATATAAATATTATTTTAGCCGTTAACCTATCCATCTGAGATGATGAGAGGTAGGGGTGTTTCGCTTCGCCGCCAATCCAAAAGTGATATTGTAACCTGAACCATGTATTAGTTTATGTCATAAATGTCACCCACAGAAAAAACTGATCCTGTGACTGTAGTGACCTTGAGAGTTTTGAAAGGGGCTTACAAATGAAATGTATTATTATAATCAACTGTTTTCACGCTTGATGTAAGCTCATTATATTATGACAGTTGAGCTATCTATTAGCTGGCTGGCTAACTATCTAGCTAGCTAATAGCTATCTCTGGCAAGCTAGCTATTCCATTATATTATATTAGCTATCTATTAGCTATTTAGTTTTCTATCTATTTGAGTTACTTTGGGGTTGAGTGAACGCTGGCGCCTGTGGCTGCCGCTGCTCACCCACAGAAAAACCTTTCCCGTGACTGTAAAGTGACCTTGAGAGTTTTGAAAGGCGCTTAGAAATGAAATGGATTATTATTATTATTATTATATTAAAATTATAAAAGAGGACAGAGCGCTAAAAACAGAAGTCTTTAGGAAGGCTACGCATAAATGCTGAATATGGTTTTTATAAACAACTTGGTTATAATGTCACCATCATTTCAAAATCGATTTTTATTTATCTGAAATATATCAAAACATGACATTGTTTGCATTTTCTTAACGAAAAATAATCAGCTTTGTGTATTGAGTTACAGGCCGTTGTGGACCCTTCCTTGTTTGTTCATTGCTTTCATAATGAAATGCTGACTCCCAGTTAGAAGTTTGTGACTTTTTGTTTTACTTCTACTCATCGTTCGCAATTTTTAACCAAGTACCATAATGCCAATCATATTCGCTATCATCACAGATACAGTACTTATTTATTTATTTATTTATTTGGGGGGGGGGGCGTTTTACCCCTGCTATTTGCTATAACTTACAGGTACAGTATTCAGTCTTTTGTGCTCAGGCTCAAGAGCTGACTGATATCATAGTATTTCTTCTGGCACTATCTTGTGGCCTCTAGGCAAGGAATGAGCTCGGTCAGTAAGGGAACTAAGTGTGGTGCTTTGCTGCCGTCTTGTGGCAATTAAAGATATAAATATTATTTTAGCCGTTAACCTATCCATCTGAGATGATGAGAGGTAGGGGTGTTTCGCTTCGCCGCCAACAAATCGCATAACTCGATACAAACAAGGATTCACATATTTTCCTTTCGACTCTTCCCTTCAGGGGTCGCAACAACGAATCAGTGTTCATCATGCTCTATGAAAGGCAACGACAGCAAGGATAATAAAATATGTCGACGGCACTGGAGATTGAAGAATGTCTTACAAACAAGGATTCACTAATGGCCAGTTTTTGGTTCGAGCAGCAGCGTCTGAAGTACAATAATAGGCACTTATTTATTTATGATTTTGTTTATCGTACATTTCCCGGAAACAATGACGCTGAAACATTTGGACGAGAAATTGTAAGAAGGCACCGTGGTGTTTTGTTGGGATAGCAGAGTGGTGCAGCGGACCCAGAGGTCGATGGATCGAAACCATCCTCTGCTATTTTCACAAGTCCTAATATGATGGTATTTTTTTCAAGGCTGTTACCGGGCACTATTTTCACACGTCGTAATATGATGGTATTTTTTCAAGGATGTTACCAATCACTAGTAGTGAGCAAGCAAAAAAAAAAAAAAAAAAACATTTATTTGCTGTAAAGGACAAAATTTTGGTGTCGCTTTTTGGAATTATAAAACCCAATACAGTACTTGACTTCATTTAAATTCCTTTTAGAAACTTATCGATGAGAAGGTTTCTTCAGCCGTCATCTGTACAAAAGTGAAGGTTTCGGACGTTTCGCCTCCTATCCAAGAGGCTTCGTCAGCGAACTAAAGTCTGACTGGTCGTATCGGCCCCATTTATATATCCCTAATGTCCAGACATGGTGGCGCCGGACACAGCTGATAGGTCCCTACTCTCAGGTTGGGGGGCAGAGGACCCGTCCCTGTGTCCCCACTGATTGTTCCTACATTCCTGACTAACGACTGGCCTATTACCCCCACTCCCACCGGTATCACCTCATCAGCATAACGAAAGTTGCCTAACCTGTTTTGCCTAAGCAGGCTATTGTATGAACGATCCAAATTGAACCTCACCCCACCAGACCGGTTTAATGAAGGATTTTGTTGTTTTATAAGAATCGCTTCTTTTACCCCCCTTTCAAACCATCTATGTTCTTTCGCTAAGATTTTAACGTCATTGTCGTCAAATGAGTGGTTGCTAGCTTTTAGGTGCAAATGTACTGCCGATTGAGGTCCACTTATATTATCCCTGCGATGTTGATAAAGTCTTTTTTTGAGAATTTGTTGAGTCTCCCCAATGTACTGCTCTTTACAATTTTCATTCTTACAATGTATGGAATAAACTACATTACTTTGTTTTTCATTCAGTTTTAGTTTCACTCAGTTTTAGAAACTTATTATTAAAGAATTATTATTATTATTAAAGAATGGTTCAGATACAGACCATGTTCAATTTTTCAATCTCGGAAAGTAAAAAAGAATAAAATTGTTTTATTTTTATTATCCGAACAAACATTACAAAGATCTACCAAGCTCGTTATATGCCTATCACAAAAGTTAAATGAAACCTTATTTTAGACAGTAAATAATGTTGACAAAGTTTCAAGTTTAGTTTTTAATTTTTCACAGAACACTCATGGACAAGTGCAACCTTAACCCAAATTTTTATATAAGATGACCCTCTATGCACGAAAATTCAAAAACATAAATCTTTATTTATAAAGCGCTTTGGCACTGCGAGTAGTTAAAACTGTTTCCTACCGCCGTAGGGATCCGGATTCATCGACGTGTTCTATGACACGAATGATCTTTATTTCTACCAATAGAACCACTCCTTAACTCAATTCAACATTGACCAGTATTCGACTGCTGTGGTAGTTGCGTATCAAATGATAATAGCCCCAGCTTTGCCTCACAAAAACAACGTCGTTGTCTTCCTATAAGAAGAAAGAGCCTACTAGTTAGTGCACGCACCTGGAACTGGCTATAGTATAAGTGGGTTGTATCATGTTACAATTTTTGTGACGGTGAAGCGCTTCTAAGCGGGAACGCGCACGGCTGCCGACCGGGAACCCGCCGACTGCAAAGCGTCCTTTTCGGTTCCCATGGCAACCCCAGTGAGCGCACACGGAACAAGAAAGGGAGAGCGACATAGGGTCCTCTAAATCCACCTTGAACCCTCACAAAAAGACGAAACTTGACGGGGCGCAAGGGTGAGTCTCAAGTTTGATTCCATTTTATAGGCACACACGAATAGATCTATGCGAACTTTTGGGACCCAGTTGCTCACCTGAAAGCAAAATGGCGTGTTCAAATTCTTGACTATACAGAAAATGGGTGAAACTTTAGATAGGGGCGCCATTTGCCATTTGAACCGCTTTGTGCCTTGAAAGCGCGCAGTGTGTATGCGCGCACACAGCCACACGCACTCGTGCATGACACGTCATGTTGAGTGAGTACTGAACCTGCACCATGTCGCCTGGACTGCCATGAGCACACAGTGGACTTTGAACGTTCGGGTGGTTGCACATCAGAGTTGAGGTTGAAGCAAACGGATAACTGCCGAACTTTCTTGAGACAAGGTACTGGACATTAGCATGAGAAAAATGCTTTTAAAAAGCTTTTAAATTTGACGTGGTCCAAAAATCTCATTTCCAGACATCAACCCAATAGACAATGCAACTTTTACAATGTGTATGCATGGATGTTTTGGTTTGAGATTCTGTAGCGTTGATTGATTACATCAAATAAATGCAATATCCTGCCTTCATGTATTTTATATGATTATATTTGGCCAACTCTATTGCCATATAGATGGCAGTACAACGTTTATGTATATAGCTGCATAAAGACAATGGATGGAAAACCAGCTCCAAGTTAGTGTTCATCTGCTACTCCCCTCAGGCAGGCGCTACCGATCCATGCGCACCAAATCCAGCAGACATTTAAACAGCTTCTTCCCCCAAGCCATTAACTCTTTGAACTCTTTCAACAGTAGCCAAAATGGAACTGTATAGTGCCACTTAGCAGTTTTTTTTTTTTTTTTTGACAACGATACTAGTGCAGCGTGTTCTACCGGAAACAAATTCCTTGTGTGTTCTACATACTTGGCAATAAAGATGATTCTGATTCTGATTCTGATCTAATTGTTTTCCCTGGCTGGCTCCACTATTTGAATAGTAGCGTGCTGACTTTTATATCCACTGTTCCTAAACAAGTATGGTGACTAGATACCCTATTGAAGTGTCTTACCAGTACAGTCAAACTAAACAGAAAATAATGAGAGTTACAAGTGTCTGCCTTGATAGCAGCTCGAATACTTTTTGCTCTGTTTTTTTCTTTTCCTAACTTCACTGCTGAAAAATTGGGAATTTCCTTATTGTGAGATGATTAAAGGTTTGTTTTCTTGTTGCTATTCTTATTCAAAGCAAAGCGTCTGTGACTTGAATGCTTATACACAAAGGGACACCTCCAAAGAAACACAGTTGAGCAATGAGTAAATCCCGGTGATTTTGGGTGATACTTTTATTCACAATTGAGCAGTGGCGGGCCATCAGCGCCTAAAAATATCCGAATCACAGACTAATGTGAACTATATTTTGTTCATGAATTTTTATTAAATAATTCCAAATTGTTATTGAGCTTTTTTTCATTGCTTTTCCTTTGTTGTGCTGCTTCCATATGTGTTTCATATTTATGCATTTAACAAATCACATTTGAGCCATCATTTGTTACCAGGGTCAGAAATCGACCTGGATGCCTTCACAATCAGCTCTGAAGGCCCGGGAGCATAAACATAAATGTTGATAAAACTGTTGCTTTAATCAATTAGAGTTCAAGTTGGCAACCCATGGCCAGCTCGAAGGTGCTGGCAACGTCAAAGTTTTTACAAATTATTATTGCCTAGTCACATGATTGACTAGTCACTAGCCAATCATAGTATCACTAGCTGCTAGTGATAAGAGCATACTGGCCAGAGCTAGCACCCTGTATCGGTAGCGAGCTGCACAAGCAAATATATTGTGTCGATTTAATAGAAGTTTTGTCAACCCACAATGGCTGAAGGAGGAGAAGAAATTGATTTGGTTGCAGATATACTGTTAAAGCCATTTTCAATACAGACCTTTCAAGAATAGATGGACATCATTAAGGTTGGACAGCTCCAAAGTTAGCAAAAATAACAAATAATATTGCAATTTTATGAGGTTATCATGAATGCACACATTCAAAGTAAAAATACGCACAGTTTAATGACAGTACAGTAAAGTCTCGTTATATCGATATCGGATATATCGATAGTCCCGGTTATATCGATACTATTTCTATGCACGCACGGAGAAAATTACATGCAAACAGGGTCGGATATATCGATAGTCCCGGTTATATCGATATTTTTCGGACTCCCTTGAATATCGATATAACGAGACTTTACTGTATTTCTTAAGTTTCTTCAAGTCACAAGTTATTGTTAATTGCATCCTCTAGTAGACGTGTAGTAAATCACACGACACTCGCAGCTGTGAATTGATTCAGACATAGCACTATTGAAGGCGTAGGCTTGACATTCATGGCCCGCCACTGCAATTGAGTTACCATCATTCTCGACTTGACTTTCACAAATTGGATCACGGTCATTGTCATGGTGTAACTTCAAAGAAGCAAACTGGAATAAGGGAGGGGAAAAAGGCATAATATAATAATAATAATAATAATAATAATAATAATAATAATAATAATAATAATAATAATAATAATAATAATAATACATTTTATTTCAATCGCCTTTCAAAGCTCTCAAGGACACTTTACAGTCATAAGCGCTGTCGTGGTCTAAGTTTAGTGATTTGAAATATTTCTGGCTAAAATTGTGGTCCAAATAGTATTGCAAACTATCAACAGCTCTTAGTGCCGTAGTTCCCAAATCATATTCACTTTCTAGGTTGCAGATGGACTCAGTCCACTACTCACCTTTTCAGACTTTTAATAGTCTTCATTTCACTTTGGGAACATTGGGGTGTTGGCCCAGTCTTGTACTGATAAATCAGGAAAAGGGCTGAGAGCACTTTTTTCTTGAATGTTCTTACCACCGGCTAATTTTTTGTGTGTTTTTTGTTCTGTTTTTTTTTCAGAAATTGAATGATGGAGAACCTGTTCCACACCCTCGCGTCATTGTCCTCGCGTGACGCCGCTTTTGAGGGGCCCTTGTCTCCCTCTTGTCACATGGCCTCCCTCCCCCTGTTGCCCATCTCCTTCCCTCCGTCGCCGACCATGGCAGAGTCCCTTCCATCTTCCTGCTCATCTTCCTCCTCATCTTCCTCCTCGTGCTCACCCCTTTCAAACTGCATGACGTCCCAACACCTGGAAGGTCCTCTGAACACGTGGGACCAGGATGACCTGACGTGCCTCAGTTGGTTGCACCAAAGGGTCAACCTTCTCCCACTCCAGCCGCTTCCCAAAAACACCCGACCTCAACCTCGAGATGAGTCCCGATGGGATCCCGCCTTGAGCAAGCCACCGTACTCCTTCAGCAGCCTGATTTTCATGGCCATAGAGGAGTCTGTGGACAAGAGGCTGCCAGTGAAGGACATCTATGGCTGGATTGTGGACAAGTTCCCCTATTACAAGACAGCAAGCGCGGGATGGAGGAACTCGGTCAGGCACAATCTGTCTTTGAGCAAGAGCTTCTGCCGCATGGATAGAGACAAAAGTCAGGTGGGCGCATAGCATTCACAACCACATAGTTACTTCCTATGAACAGCACTTAATCTCATAAACCGGAAGACTCACTGCTCAAGTCATCTTTTCCCATTCTAATGAATGGAAGTAATTTACTGACTCACAATGTCAAAACAAGCACAACAACAATATCAGACTCTGTTAATACATATTCCAGATATGTGGTAATACAAACTACTTCAAAAATAAAAAAATGAAGATAAACCAAAAATAGAATTATATGACATCAATTACGGAGTGCCGCAAGGGTCAATTCTTGGACCCAAACTGTTAACTGTCTTACTTGATGATGATATTATTATTATTTATGATTAATGATTTATCATAAATAATAAGTGGGATAATAACCCAACAATTTTTTTGCAATCAAGGTTGACAAATACCTTACTTGTAAGTTACATATACATGACACAAAGTAAAAAGGAAAATATCCAAAAACCTATTACAGTGTTAACAAATTGAAATGAATAATAAACATTTATACAGTATAATATTTATTCAATTTCTAACCTACTGTGCATAATTTAATGATATATTTATTTTACAGAAAGTAGCTTTTAAAGTCTAATAATCACCATAGTGTATTGGCCAACAGTAATATTGGGAAAATGTCTGTTGGCCAGTCCATTCCACAGAATAGATTCCAAATGATTTTGACTTTGATTGTGACGATTCATTGGTGTGGAAAAAGAAAATCCAAACACAACACTGTTATGGTTTTTATAGTCGGCAGGGAAAGGATCTCTGTGGCGCGTGAATCCAGAGCATCGAGCGGCACTGCTAGAAGTTCTTCGGAAGACACACGCCTACAACAGCAGCAGCAGCCTCATCAACAAACCTGCCCTGTAAAAGACCAATCACCCTTACTTTCTATTTCATCATGAAGTACTGTATTGGAGTAGTTTTATTTTACTTTTTTAATGCTTACATTCAATCTGTTGATGAGTTAAGTAATTATTTGGAAGATTGCTTATTTGTACTTCACTTATTTTATTCTAAATTAATAGTTTTGCGGAGTACAATTTATGGCCCACCTCTAAGTTAATATTAGAAACTATCCCCATTGTTGGAATTGGAGCTGATGCATTTTTAATTTGATTCCAGGTTGGAAGGTGTGGACTATGGCGTGTCGGTCGTGTGCGACTCCATGGAGTTGTCAGGTTAGTATTCGGGGCCTCATTCCAAAACTGGACGATCATTTAGACAGAAACAATGTTGGAAAAGGGGTCATTTATTTTAGAATCAATTGTTGATATTTAACTCATTCACTGGCAGACGATGTGCAAAAATGTGTCCACTCCAGTGCCAGGGTTTTTGTCATTTTCATTCCAAATTCAAGAACCCACAGAATACAGTAAAGTCTCGTTATATCGATACTCAAGGGAGTCCGAAAAAATATCGATATAACCGGGACTATCGATATATCCGATCCTGCGCCGAACTGCATTAAACAAAAGCCGCCAAAAGAGGGCAGCCAAGCGCCATATAAGAAACGGAGCTGGCCATTAGCTCCCTTTTTTTTGGGTGAGAGATGTTCCCCCAATGTTGCCTCAAAATGGCACATATAATTCATTAATGATTGTAAACATGTATGCTTTAATCTTCAGAACTACAGTGTATTTGAAACATATTCATAACTGGATGTGTAACAAGAAAGCATATTATCCGAATCTGAAGCCATTGTTTGGATTCACAAGCAATGCAAGACGTCTTGGCGTGAAGTCATTTTTATTTGCATTTGAATAAAAAGTGACATCGGCTGTCCTTTAATACACAGTATGGAATGTTAATAATTTTCAAAATCATCGCGCTTCAGCAGACAAAACAAGAAACATTGTTACAAAAAACGATTGCATTCATATACAGTACAGTGGGCATGTACATAACACAACAGGGGAAATGCAACGCTTACATCTTACTGTATTATGTATACAATTTAAAGAAGTCATCAATCTTCTTCTGCTTCCCATTTTTACCTTTTAACACAAACACTTCAATCTCGTCTGCTACACACGAGCTAGCGTCTGAAAATGAAAATGGCTCTGCTACACGGGTGCTGGGCACGTAACCAAGACACGTGACCAAGTTGACCAATGGCGCGACCGATGGCGTGTCACGTGACAAAGTCACACGGCCAAGTCGACCAATAGCGCGACCGATGGCGGCTCATGTGACCAAGTCGACCAATGGCGCGACCGATGGCGGCTCACGTAACAAGACACGTGACCAAGTTGACCAATGGCGCGACGGATATATCGATATAAACAACAAAAATGGCCGGCGGGGGATAAAAAGGAGCACCGTAATAACCGGATTATCGTAATAACCGGGTATCGTACTAAACGGTACTAATTATACATAAAAAGACTAGAAATGTGCAAGGGAAATAAAAATAGTATCGTAATAAGCGGTACTATCGATATAACCGATATCGATATAACGAGACTTTACTGTATTTAGTTTCAGGATTACATAAAAATTCAATGCAGCGTAAGAAACCTTATACTCTCTTCTTTCATCCGAAAAAAAAGAGTTAATACCTCAGTTATATGGGTCTGGAGTTATATGATCTTAAAATGAGGGCAGCTGTCCAAAATACAATGCAATACATGCATATTGGTTTATACAGCGCTTCAGTGACGTGCAGTCAGTGGAGGCAGGGGAGGCAGTGCCTCACCTGTCATCATGGAAAGCTGTCATGGAAATATCAAATGAAAAAATAAATTAAACAGTTATATGTATTTAGTAATGTGTACTTTAAAGTTCTTATCCATTTAACTTCACCGTTTTAGGATTTTTTTCAAAATCGCTGAATTTTCACATTTACCGTTCAAATACTAAGGAGAGACGAGCAGTGAGGCACCAGCCGGCTGAGCCTCACCATGGATTGCGCAAACACTATGCTTACTGTGCTGGCTTGCTCTGCAGTGAGACCGCATTGCTGTCCTTCTGCATATCGTTATTAAAGCATTCAAACACGTTTAGTATATGAACTAAATTTCTACAGTTTAGCTGGTGTATATAATGTAGAGTCACTGTACATGATAAACACTGTACTACAGTGTTTATTTTGTTTTATTTTTATCAAAACGCTGTGCGTAGGTGAGGCAAACAGTTCTCCCGCCTCATGACAGGCAGGGGGCGCTTGTGATTCCAGAGATACTTCCGACTCCGCGGCTGCAGAATAATAGAATTAGAGACAGAAAGCTACAGTAAACAGTTAGCAAGTAAAGTGCAACCCTGCAGTCATTTTTTTGTGTTGCTTGGCCTCACTTTCAGAATGGAGGATTACATATCTAAATTGAAAGAATTTTCTAAACTGGACTTTCAATCGAAGCAGGAGGTAATAATCAAAGGAAGACCAACACCGGGGCTAAAAGGTTTGCTTCAGAAAACGGGACACAATACTCGCTCGCTCTTTTCAGGCGGACTGGTACACACGAAAAGGCTGGCTGTGTGGATGTCCAGCAAGAAAGCGCCTTTTCTGCTTTTCCTGCCTTCTGTTCTCAATTTGTGACAATGTCTGGACTCAAATGGGATATTGCGACCTGAAAATTTTACAACGGAGCCTCATCAAAAATGAGCGAAGACTCAACATCAGCATCGACAATGGTAAGGTAAAGGAGAACCGGGAGATTTTAAAAGATCTCATCAATGCCACCTGCTTCCTTGCCAAACAACAGCTGGCATTTCGTGGAAATGATGAAAGTAAAGGCTCCGCTAATCGTGGCTACTATGTTGAACTATTACATGCTTTCGCTAGCGAGTCATTTTGGGACATCCACTGTAGTTTCTCGCCTGTGAAACAGAATACAGAACGATTTAATTGAAGCAGTTGGTGATGTCATTAGAAATGACATTAAAAAGGAGATCGGTGCAGCCCCATTTGTTGCTGGAGAAGTAGACGAGATTGTCATTCTCAGCACTGAAAACATACAGTCGGAACAGGACTGATCTTCACTGGCAGTGATCTCCGTTGAGACAGAGAGACTTTTAAAACTGAAGAAAGATAAGGAAGGCTTCTACAAAGAACTTATCCATGCCTTTCTTCATTTACAAGTAAAGGTAACATGATAAAAACGTTTTTTAATTATTTTTTTCCATGCTACCGTTTGTATAAATAAAGAATGCTGACATGAAATTGTAAACAAAATACGTTAACTGTTGCCAATCAAATGGTGAATAAACTACTCTGTAGAGTTCATATGTTTGTAAATCTGACTATGATGACGTCAGTGCCTCACCAGCCATGAACCTCACCGCACGTCACTGCAGCGCTTTAACAATAGCTGAATAACGTGCAAACATGGAAAAAAGGGAAATGCTGCCCCTCGTGGAAAGGAAAAACATTGCCAGAGTTCTGGCGAGCTCTTTATCGGCAACCCCGCAAGAAAAACTAATAAGCGGTACTATCGATATAACCGATATCGATATAACGAGACTTTACTGTATTTAGTTTCAGGATTACATAAAAATTCAATGCAGCGTAAGAAACCTTATACTCTCTTCTTTCATCCGAAAAAAAAGAGTTAATACCTCAGTTATATGGGTCTGGAGTTATATGATCTTAAAATGAGGGCAGCTGTCCAAAATACAATGCAATACATGCATATTGGTTTATACAGCGCTTCAGTGACGTGCAGTCAGTGGAGGCAGGGGAGGCAGTGCCTCACCTGTCATCATGGAAAGCTGTCATGGAAATATCAAATGAAAAAATAAATTAAACAGTTATATGTATTTAGTAATGTGTACTTTAAAGTTCTTATCCATTTAACTTCACCGTTTTAGGATTTTTTTCAAAATCGCTGAATTTTCACATTTACCGTTCAAATACTAAGTAGAGACGAGCAGTGAGGCACCAGCCGGCTGAGCCTCACCATGGATTGCGCAATCACTATGCTTACTGTGCTGGCTTGCTCTGCAGTGAGACCGCATTGCTGTCCTTCTGCATATCGTTATTAAAGCATTCAAACACGTTTAGTATATGAACTAAATTTCTACAGTTTAGCTGGTGTATATAATGTAGAGTCACTGTACATGATAAACACTGTACTACAGTGTTTATTTTGTTTTATTTTTATCAAAACGCTGTGCGTAGGTGAGGCAAACAGTTCTCCCGCCTCATGACAGGCAGGGGGCGCTTGTGATTCCAGAGATACTTCCGACTCCGCGGCTGCAGAATAATAGAATTAGAGACAGAAAGCTACAGTAAACAGTTAGCAAGTAAAGTGCAACCCTGCAGTCATTTTTTTGTGTTGCTTGGCCTCACTTTCAGAATGGAGGATTACATATCTAAATTGAAAGAATTTTCTAAACTGGACTTTCAATCGAAGCAGGAGGTAATAATCAAAGGAAGACCAACACCGGGGCTAAAAGGTTTGCTTCAGAAAACGGGACACAATACTCGCTCGCTCTTTTCAGGCGGACTGGTACACACGAAAAGGCTGGCTGTGTGGATGTCCAGCAAGAAAGCGCCTTTTCTGCTTTTCCTGCCTTCTGTTCTCAATTTGTGACAATGTCTGGACTCAAATGGGATATTGCGACCTGAAAATTTTACAACGGAGCCTCATCAAAAATGAGCGAAGACTCAACATCAGCATCGACAATGGTAAGGTAAAGGAGAACCGGGAGATTTTAAAAGATCTCATCAATGCCACCTGCTTCCTTGCCAAACAACAGCTGGCATTTCGTGGAAATGATGAAAGTAAAGGCTCCGCTAATCGTGGCTACTATGTTGAACTATTACATGCTTTCGCTAGCGAGTCATTTTGGGACATCCACTGTAGTTTCTCGCCTGTGAAACAGAATACAGAACGATTTAATTGAAGCAGTTGGTGATGTCATTAGAAATGACATTAAAAAGGAGATCGGTGCAGCCCCATTTGTTGCTGGAGAAGTAGACGAGATTGTCATTCTCAGCACTGAAAACATACAGTCGGAACAGGACTGATCTTCACTGGCAGTGATCTCCGTTGAGACAGAGAGACTTTTAAAACTGAAGAAAGATAAGGAAGGCTTCTACAAAGAACTTATCCATGCCTTTCTTCATTTACAAGTAAAGGTAACATGATAAAAACGTTTTTTAATTATTTTTTTCCATGCTACCGTTTGTATAAATAAAGAATGCTGACATGAAATTGTAAACAAAATACGTTAACTGTTGCCAATCAAATGGTGAATAAACTACTCTGTAGAGTTCATATGTTTGTAAATCTGACTATGATGACGTCAGTGCCTCACCAGCCATGAACCTCACCGCACGTCACTGCAGCGCTTTAACAATAGCTGAATAACGTGCAAACATGGAAAAAAGGGAAATGCTGCCCCTCGTGGAAAGGAAAAACATTGCCAGAGTTCTGGCGAGCTCTTTATCGGCAACCCCGCAAGAAAAACCCAAAACCAAACAAATTCGGGAATAGTGTGGCAGTGAATGAGTTAAGTGGAAAACAGGTAATAAAATTGTATATTAACACGTGCTAATTGGTACAGGTGTAATTTTGAGAGTAAAAACTAATGAAACTTTTTTTAAACATTTTTTACACCAGGAGGTGAACGTGGCAAAAAAATGTAGGCTTGAATCTAATTGGACAAAACATGAACAACATGCCAAAAGACACTTTGAAATGAACAGAACAGACTATTGGGAATAAATGAATGATATTTCATGAAACAAATAATTAGAATACAGGTTGCGAATGTAGTTTGGAGCTTCGGACAATATTTCTGCCCGCCCACCGCCGGTCATGAGTAAATTTAAACCCAGTCTCCCGCCTGCAAGGCTTTATAAATTTGAACCTATAGGATGTTTTATCAGGGGCGGCCCGGTAGTCGAGTGGTTAGCACAACGGCTTCACAGTGCAGAGGTCGCCGGTTCGCGTCCCGGTCCGGCCTCCCTGTGTGGAGTTTGCATGTTCTCCCCGGACCTGCGTGGGTTTTCTCCGGGTCCTCCAGTTTCCTCCCACACTCCAAAAACATGCATGGCAGGCAGATTGAACACTCCAAATTGTCCCTAGGTGTGAGTGTGAGAGTGACTGTTGTATGTCTTTGTGTGCCCTGCGATTGGCTGGCAACCAATTCGGGGTGTCCCCCGCCTCGTGCCCGAAGACAGCTGAGATAGGCTCCAGCAACCCCCGCGACCCTAATGAGGAATAAGCGGTACGGAAAATGAGATGAGATGAGAGGATGTTTTATCAGCGGTGTAACAGCGCTCACTGTCAGTTTTACTGCTGCTGCCTTTCAGCCTCTCGAAGACGCTCCCCGCATGCGACATTGTTACTGTGTTTGTCTTCTGTTGCCATGGTGACAACCTTCTATTTCCGTGGTAACGCACCAATAGCCTCCTTAATGTGGCCCGCCTATTACATGCGGGCCTCCGTATGTGGTCATCAAGAGGTCGATTACAACTGATTTCCACTTTTTTTGTCTTTGAAATGTGCGTATTTTTTTTAAGTTTACTGAGATCATCAAGTGTCGTTGAAAAAAATATCAATTTCATTTAATTTCACCCGAATGTATTTTGCATACCGAGCTATTATTCTCTGAAAGCCGTGTGTAATAGAAACGTATATTATATGGCGCCATCTTATGGTATCTCGGTCCCAAAGCACTACGGTCAACCCACACGTTCGTGGTTTGACACTTAATACAGTAATAATAATAAATGTCATTTATAAGCGCCTTTCAAAACAGGATACGTTTTTTTCTGTGGGTGAGCAGCGGTTGTCACACGTGCCAGCGTTCACTCAACCCGGAATAACTCAAATACTGTAGATAGAAAGCTAATAGCTAGCTAGCTAATAGATGGCATACTACATAGCTAACTAGATAGCTAGCCTGCTAGATAGCTAATGGATAGCTAGCCAGCCAGATAACTAATAGACAGCTATCGATGAAAAGGTTTCTTCAGCCGTCATCTGTACTTTTTTTGAAGGTGTCTGACGTTTCGCTTCTTATCCAAGATGGGGCAACGTCAGACACCTTCAAAAAAAGTACAGATGACGGCTGAAGAAACCTTTTCATCGATGGACCAATCCTGTACGACTGAGAGCTTACACAGACGTAATAGACAGCTAGATAACTAATAGATAGCTAGCCAGCTAGCTAGCTAGGTAATACATAGATATCTAGTTATCCAGCTGGCTAGCGAGGTTGCTAATAGACTTGAGGGTGACACGGTTGTCAGTCTTTGCACATTTTCAACAATTATCCTGGATGTGAAAATCTACTCATTCAACATACAGTACAGTTTTTTTTTTACAGTACAGCATTTCGTCCACTACAGATTGCCTCCCTCACACACTGATGCTGTCTGCCCCATCGCCTGACACCCCCAACCGGGATAATCCTGCTTTCCCCGAACACCCGGATTTCCCCTTGACCCCAGAGCATGAAGAGCTAGTGGCCATCGAGCCGGTGGAGTACCCAGCGGACGATCTGGGCAAGGATTTGAACAAAGACCCACTGGACGACAGCGGCTATATCGAGCTGCACTACTACCAGTCACCCGAGTACCAGTACCTGGTCTTACCCGACGACACCGAATTGGACCTGGAGACGGTGGAGATCCTCCAGCTGGACACCGAGGCACAGGAGGCAGCTGACTCGCTGCTGGATTTAGCGGGGAGTGAATATTAAGACGCTTTTTGGTCATCGTTAGCCCCAACGTCACTGCCCAATGATTTTAAAACGTGTATTTTTTTTTATTTTAGTCTATATTCGCTGTGGCGACCCCTGAAGGGAAAAGCCGGAAGGAAAAGAAGGGAGAAAAGTATTAATTTTGTTCATGCATTTGCTCAGACGTATACCACGTAGGCAAAGGTTTTGGGACACTTGCTACCAGTGTTTCCCAGGTACCAAACTTGATTCCATATCCTGGATTCAGATTCTGCACATACGTGACATATGCCTACTAGTTCAATAGTTTTACAAGGTGAAAACAATAGTAATACTAATCTGTTTAATTGCATACTAAGCGTTAAACCAGTTAAAACAAAAACTTCCTCATGCGGCAATCTTACAATCTTCTGACTATTGAGCTCAATTGGCAAACTGGTGGGAACAAAGAGCATATTACTACATGGAAAACTGGTGCACATGGATCGGTCGCGCCTGCCTGAGGGGAGGAGCTGGAAAAGGTGGTGGGCAGGCTGCGGAGGCTGCAATTTCCAGGTGTCTTTCGAATGTTTTGAAAATTCAGGACCCTAAGTCAGTTAGACTGAGCTTTATGAAATTTGGTAGACAACACCCACAACAAAAAAAGCCAACTAGTAGGATCCATCAATCATTTTCAAAAGCGCTCATCCTGAACATGGTCATGAGCAGTTGCTGGTTTGCGACTGTCTGGCAACCATTTTAAAGGGTCGTCTGTCTTCTGGCCAAAATCAGCTGGGATAGGATGCACCATCTCCCCCAGACCCTGTTCAGGATAAGCAGTGTTAAAAATGGATGGCCCCATAGATGACTGTCATCCATCACAGTCATTTGAATTCAGAGGAAATCTGATTTCTTTTTACAACAATGGCTTACAAGTAGGATAGCTCTGTCAGGTTTGCATGGGTTGATGGTGTTGGATCAAGAGGGAGAGGCCGGGTGCAATTGACAAATTGTATTAAAGTCAGCAGGAACAACGGCTGCCAGGGTGATGCAAACACATACAATGACCCGACAACAAATGGTCGTGCCGGGAGTCCTTTTAACTGCCACTGATTGGAACGACCAACACCTGTGCAGGTGCAGACGGCACCGACAGCGCCACCCGTTGGTCGCCAACCAGATCGTGACAAGCTCCAGTTAGGAGGGAAACAACAAGGCGACTTCATGTTACAAGTGAAGCAAAACAGAACTAATCTCATTAGTGAAGTGCAGATGTTAACTAGTCGAATCTAATGTCACTACACTTGTAAGGCATCATCGTCTCATGGTCACTGCCATTTTGACACATTTTTACTTTTCAGGGTCCACTCCATAAATCATCAGAATTCATGAAAAATATATTTTTGCTTACATGTTCTTTTTTAATCTAATAAGTAAAATATGTCATTCTGTTATTTTGACTGGATTGTCTTTTTTCCTGGTTTAACAAGTAATTTTGCATACACTTTATTCTAGTTACTAAATTACAATTTTGATACAAAATAATAATTACATTTGTTGTTTGTTCAGATGTTTTCCTGGTAATTAAACAGCTTTTCTGGTGACTTGAATTTTAATATTTTTGTGAGATGATGAAAAAAAACATTTGTAATTATTTTTCTGAAGGATAACATATTTTCATTTTTAAATTCATTCACACGAGCCTCATCATAAAACGGTTGGAACTTGACATTGTCAATTTGTCATAAATTATGACCAAAAAAATAAGAGACTAGCAGTTGAGGAAGGAGAACACACGATTGACTGGAGTACGTCTTGATTCCAACTGCTAACAAGTGAATCTCACTTGAACATAGAAAAATGCAGTAAAATATCTTATCATAACCACGCCCCTTGCTGTACACCTGCTGGGTGAGATACGTGGTCTTAGTGCCCTGTTACAAGACCAAAGAACAGGGGTGCTCATTACGTCGATCGCGATCTACTGGTCGATCGCGATCTACTGGTCGATCGCGGAGGTAGTACTGGTTGATCGCAGCGTGACAGTAAAAAAACATTTGTCAGCCTATCAAACGTCCCATCACTTGATTGACATACAGGGCAACCATTCAGATGACAACTGAATTTTTACCTTTAGGTTGCCGTGTATGTGTAAACAACTGCGCTGAACGCAGCAAAATTTACAAGCTAGTCAGCGAATTACCTCAGATTTTAAGCCCTTGCTAAAACATATGGTGATCAAAATGAGTGAGAAAGCGGGACCAAGTAAGGGGGCAAAACATTACTTTCATACGGAATGGGAAAATGTGGAGCGCCATTTTCGGACTGTTCATGGAAAATACGACATTGACTTCACGCCGAAAAGCCAGCTGAGAAAGAGAACGGTGGACGAACTAAAATCCCAGTTGTCCGGACAGCAGTCATTTTTCACTCAACATACTTCAAAAGTCGCTACCGAAGCATCTTTCCGGGTGAGTCACGCCATCGTTAAAAACAATAAGTCCTTCCAAGACGGAGAGATGCTGAAAGAAGCATTCGTTGAAGCAGCTGACTCCTTGTTCAGAGACTTGGACAGTTCTGTAACTTACTCACACAGGAAAAGTACCTCAACTTGAGGAAATGTGCTACCTCCTTGACTGCATTATTCGGCTCCACTTATTTATATGAGTCAGCCTTTTCCTACATGAAGATCATTAAGTCCAAATACCGTTGCACCATGAATAATGAACATTTGGAAATGTGCTTGAGGCTGGCTGTCAGCAGCTACTGTCTGGACTATGCATCCCTGGCTGATTCAATTCAGTGCAAGTCATCAAAGTAAACTCAGGTAAATACAAAAAAATGTTAATAGTTATTTATTCTGTTATGTGTATGTAGTTATTATGTGTGTTGTGCAATATTGGCTTATTCAGTTATGCAAGGTACATCAACATACATTGTACATACAAAGAATCCTTAAAACATTTGAAAATAATTATGTTTTGCATTTTTGTCGTGGGTAGATCATTTTGACTTGGTACTTTTTGTAAGTAGCTCGTATGCTGAAAAAGTGTGAGCACCCCTGCCAAAGAACAATCGTTGAACCCTGGGGGGAGTTTGACAAATTACAGTAAAGTCTCGTTATATCGATATATCGATAGTCCCGGTTATATCGATATTTTTCGGACTCTCGCGAATATCGATATAACGAGACTTTACTGTATAATTTCTGTAAAATAATTCCTCCTCTTTTTGGGATGTGGGCCGAAAACCGGAATGCCCAGAGAAAACTCACGCTGGTAAGGGGAGAGAGAAAAGGAGAAAAAAGGAGAAAAAAGGTGAAAAAAAGAGAAAAAAAGAGAAAAAAAGGCCGGTGCCCGGAATCCAACCTCTGGAGTTTGAGGCGATGTGCTCACCTCTTTTTCACCCGTGTGGCCAGGGAGGACAAAAAACAACAGAAAAAATAAAAACAGACAATTTTGGGTGATAAGATCTTCTCAGTTTTTCCGGGGTTAAAATAACGTATAAAAACCATTAATAGAAATGTGTATGACATATTTAGAATCAAAATCCACTTTAAATCTTCCATCTTCTGAAGTTTTTGTTACATCGCAGTTATAGTACAATTTTGAAATGAATTGATTTGGGCATTCTCAACAGCGAAGAGTTTTTTTTAGAAATCTCACATCCTAATCTTTTTGTGTGAAACAGAACACATGACCGTGATGCCCGTAAATACCACGTACGGGACACTTGAAAAACTACGTTCCCCGTGACAAAGTTTGTTATTGTGTATCATGGGTGTTGTAGTGCTTAGACGAGCAGAGCCAAGAGCTCAAGTGTGTTCCATAACATCATTTCCCATAAGGCCTCGCGCGGGTATAAACCCGGAAGTCTACAAGATTAGCGCCTGGAGTAAATTGACGTGGTTGTTTTCATGCCAATCTCTTGAGTGGGGGAAAAAAGTTACGTTGCTGCGAGCTCCTGCACTCCAACGAGTTCGTCTTGAAACCATTGTAAGACTTAAGAACTTGTGCGCATCTCAGGGAAAGAAATCCAAGGTCGAGGTAAAGTTTACCGTTAAACTGGCCGTTAAACTTAAAATACCCCAATGTTGACAGATGTGCAAAATTCGCGTCGCTGTTTACTGCTTGAAAACGGCTAATAAACGTTAGCCTTTTTGTCAGTTAAAGTCGTGTGCATGTATAATTATTACAGCTTGAGAAAGAAGTGTTTGATTAAGCTTGTCCATTTTCTGGATACGTCGGCTATGCTTTGACAGCGTATGTATTCAAATAAAGCGAGAACGCGAAAATGCATTTTGTTGGGGTAAAGCGCAGCGATGCAACTAGTTTATTGTGTGCAAATGGACGTGGACGTCACAAACGACAAACATTTGGAAGGATCCACAATGTGATATTGAGTACATCGCCACCAACATACTCAGTGAACAGAAATGTTGGCACGTTACCCCTGAGGACCACACCCTTGTGGTGTATTCACTTTTTTTAGTCGGGTGGGGGGGACGAGGGGGCCACGGTTAGCCATTTGAGCATTTATTTCATATACAGTACTTTATCTTCAACTGAAGGTCTATGTACTAGAATGTTCATTTTCCTCAATAGTAAGACAGTGGAGCACTGTTTGTTACTGGTAATTCATAAAACTAAGTGCACATTTTGGCCTAGTACACAAAGTACTGTGCAGCACGAGTAACACTACGCGGACCAACTAATCTGTATATGTCAGGCACAAGTAGCTTTAGACCCACTAACAGTACCAAATACCACATTATTCGTTTTGATTCAAATGTGCAACCAAGGCTGTAGTTGTAAGGGGAAACAAGATAAAGTACAGTTCGAATAAAACACAGTTGTCCTACCACTGTGCAACTGTGATCTTATTAGTTTACTGGATTGTCTGACGAGTGAAGACAAAGGACACACTAGCACTATTGTAACTGCTTTCCATAAAACCATTCATTAGGTTCAAGTGCAAGTACATTCTTCGTCTTAGATAGTAGGACAACTTTAACATGTTACCAGTGAGCTCAATCTACTTGAGTTGACATCTGTATGCTAGTACGTACTGATATTCTAATATTTTACTGTTGAACATCCAGTGCCTCTCTCAAAGTCTTGTCAGCGTAAAGATGGCAAATAGTTTACAGTTTTGCCTCACTAGTTACATGCAGTTGACATACTAGTATGCCAAGGTTATGTTCTTGTGCAGAAATGACAGACATTAGTGAAACAATGTTAGAGAGATACATTTTGCTTATAAAGTAAATGTACATTATTATTATTATTATTATTATTATTATTATTATTATTATTATTATTATTATTATTATTATTGTACATTTTAGCATGACCGCATACTACCACTTGGACCTAAATGCTTCATCGTCTCTCCAAGCGAAAAAGTGCTTGTATTCCTCACGGTGGGAGATGACTTGTTCTTCCACAGAAGAGTCAACAAGAGAGGGGCTCCTTGAAGGCCGTTGACTTTACAGCACACCGCTTAGCTGGAAGCCAAACAGTGTGACACCCATCGGAGCACGCACATTTTCTAATTAATACAGAGTCGCACATTGTAACCCCGTGATGCGGTTAGCGTCACAGAGTTAGTGTAAATTCTATAACTAATTATACCTTGTCCAGAAGGCTTCCTAATGTTCTCTTTTTTTGAGCGTCTGCTACAGCAACTTTCAGGTTTATGCGGGACTAGTTTGTCATTGATGTGAACTGAATTTTGCCCTAGTAGCAACATGAACCTAATATAATCCCAATTTTTGTGAACTTGCGACGGTATTCACAATGAAAGCCATTAACCATACAAAGACGTAAAATCAATGATGAAACAATTAAGCAAAAAATTCAATCCCAAAAACAGTTTTGACAAAATGCCCTAGCAGTGATTATTTCTTAATCTTAATGGTGACTCCTAAATCACTCACTAAGCTACTCTCCACCTTTTCAAGCCACACACATTCAAAGTCACTGATCATAGCATGGAATGTGAGGATACTGACCCCAATGTGGGCAAAAATAATACCTGTAACTCACATGGCAATATATCATGACTAGAATAATTGGCAGCAATAAAATAGGAACTGCAGTCAAAACATGTGCCTGTTTTTTTAACCGTTACAAATAGGAGAAAAATACACAAAATAATATTTTTTTATTTTAGAATATTTTTTTGAGAATATTTATTACATTTTATTCTCATGTTTGTCTTATCATGTAATGTGTTTTTACAGGTTTTGAAAGGCCCAATTTGTATGATTCATGATGATGTGTTTGTTTCCACAGGCAGCAGCAATGGGTATCCAACCAGGCCCGGTTCAGATCGTGACGGTGTGCAAGGAGGATCACTCCTTCACGCTGGATGAGGAAGCACTCGCACGTGTCCTCTTGGTCCCGGGCGTGCGAGACAAACACGTGGTGGTCCTGTCGGTGGCTGGCGCCTTCAGGAAGGGCAAGAGCTTTCTGCTGGACTTCATGTTACGATACATGTACAGAAAAGTGAGTGGCGGCAGAGCTTGCGGCATCCCAACTTTTTTTTCCATTGAGAACCTGAAGGGAAATGCTCAAAAGGGGCCATGGGCCACTTTGGTATTTGTCACTTGTTGTAGGTCAACAGTAGTTAAAGTCCCGGTGAAGTGAAAAAAAAAAAACATCTTGCAAAGTTGACACATAATGACAACCTTGTTATTTTTCTTTCTGTTAAACAGAAAAAAATCATTAAATGCTTTAAAGAAGTCTTCAAAATCATGAAAGATTAACTGATCTCTCCCATGAATGCGCTGGAACTAAGTTCCACCTCCCACCTGTCAATCAAATCCCACTGCTACCATATATTCACTTAACAGTAACAGTATGTTACCCACCGGATCGACACAGATGCTACAATGAGGCGCTCTCAAGCCGCCACACCAAAGCAAAGCCAGTGTCCACCATGCTAGCTGTCACGTCTGACATCAGATTAGCTCAATAATAATCCAATGGAATAATGATTCCCTCTTTCACTGTTTTTTAACTTTAATTTCACAACAATGTTTGGTTACTACAGTATTTCTTTGTTGGTCTTGATGGTGGTAGAGGTTTTTTTAATTTGAGGTGGTGCTAGTTGTCTTAACATTTGTGAACCGCTGTATTCATACTATAGTGTCTTACGAAAGCCTGTACGTACTTCGTGTTTTTGTAAATACCGTATTTTCCGGTGTATAAGGTGCACCGGAGTATATGGCGTACCCTCAATGAATGGTGAATTTTCAAACGTTTACATATATAAGGCGCACCTTCAATGAATGACAAAAGTGTTCCAAATATATGAATATATAAAAGTTTTCCAAATATAAGGCTTACAATGTTATAAGGCACTTGAGCCAGGGGTTCCGCACAACTTCTACAGGGGTAAATGGAGTCGGTGGCTGCTGACAGTAGTTGCGAGACCTGTTGTGGCTAAATATTACTTCACATATAATGCGCACCTGAATATAAATCGCATAGGCGTATCTTTTGGAGGAAATTAAGGCTTTTGGGTGCGCCTAATACACTGGAAAATACGGTGCTTTGTTTTTATTCATTGGGGAACACGAAAGTAATGTTGCTTTACTACACTACATGAATTAGTCAGTGCACAAACTGTATAAGAGTTAACTGCATTCATATGTTATCATCACTAGCAACGAAAGTGAGGCCACCGCATGGTGAAACTGTCCTTGTCATATGACTCGTTCGTGCTGCAAAGTCTCAGGCGTGCATCGGAAGTAAATGTGTTCTCTTTTAATCTATTTACTGTAGCTCTGTGAAACTTTAAAAGTACATAGAAATACACTCAAAAATCTTTTCCTTTCGGCCTTTCCTTCAAGGGGTCGCCACAGCGAATCAGTGTTCTCCATCCTCAGAGGTTTGATTCGCATGTTTGTTTTGGCCAAGCTTTTACGTCGGATGCCCTTCCTGACACAACCCTCTGTATTTATCCGGGCTTGGGACCGGCACAAGACGACATTAGCTTATGGCCCTTTGTGGCTACAGAACAAGCAACTCTATGAACTTAATAAAGATGAAGATGCTCAGCAAAAGGCTCCCAAACACAAAATGGTCATTGGCACAGATATTTTCAAAAAAGCAAAACTATACTCACCATTTGTTGTTAAAGCGCTATATAAACAAATATGTATGCATTGCATTGCATTTTGGACAGCCGCCCTCATTTCAAGCTCATGCACCTCCAGACCCATATAATTTAGGAGTTAAATTATGCTTCTCTGGAAGTTGCTAGTAGGCGAATTTCATTATTTATTGTTAGGTGTGAAAATAATTACAGTCAAATTACAGTAAAGTCTCGTTATATCGATATTCTCGGGAGTCGGAAAAAATATCGATATAACCGGACTATTGATATATCCGATCCTGCGGCATGTAAATTTTCTCCTTGCGTTCATAGAAATAGTATCGTAATAAGCAGTACTATCGATATAACCGATATCGATATAACGAGACTTTACTTTATATTCAAAGTTCCAACCCTCTCGCGTGTAACTCATTCGTTGCCATTCCCAAATTTATTGTGTGTGTGTATATATATATATATATATATATATATATATATATATATATAAGGGAATTGAAAATATGACGTAGAGCGCATTTCCCATATTTGTTCTGGTTTTGTTTTTCTTGCTGGGGTTCCGACAAAGTGCTGGCCAGGTCTCTGGCAATGTTTTTTTCCCTTTCACAAGGGGGGAGCATTTCCCTTTTTTCCATGTTAGCACCAGCTTCAGCTGTTGTTAAAGCGCTGCACTGTATAAACCAATATTGCATTGTATGCTGGACAGCCGCCCTTATTTCAAGCTCATATAACTCCAGACCCATATAATTTAGCAATTAACTCTTTTTTTCTGATAAAAGAAGAGAGTCTCAGGTTTCTTACGTTGCATTGAATGTTTATATAGTCGTAAAACTCCATATTCTGTGGGTCCTGGAATTCAAGTGACATGACAAAAACCGTGGCACTGGAGTGGACACATTTTTGCTTGTCTGGCAGCGAATGAGCTAACAATTTCAGATTGATCTGAAATTGTCTTGGTTTGAGAGGTTATACACTCAAAAATGAAAACAATATACTGTATGAGCTTTAAATCAGAATCAGCCACTTGGACTTGAAGTGCAAATACAGCTTAACCCTCATATGTTGAAAAAAAATCACATTGACTATGTTGTGGGTCATTTTTACTCGGATGTAAAAATCCACATGTGACATCAGCAACAACTGTTTCTGAGATGTTATAAGCAGGGATGAGAATTTTCCGCCAATCGGCGGATTTCCGACTTTTTCAGACCAAAATGACCAGATAAAACTAAATATCTCAACTAACTTGCTTTTTCGCTGTTCATTTCCTGTTTCGGCTTGTGTTGGTGGAAATCTCAATTTTGATTGGATGATACTGACGCCGGTTGGTGGAAATCGCCATTTAGGAAACAGGTAAAATTGAACCCTTAACATAATATGAGGGTTAAAGGGGAGCAAGTGGTGGTTATTTCTCTTCCAAAATTGTATAGATGCACAAGACAAGGTTGAATACAAGAATGACATATTCACACGCAGTTGCCCCTCCCTGCTGCAACATGTGAACTGACCAGTTTGCTGAAATGAAATTATTTTACATGGCAGGGTGGAGCGCACCAACCAACCATCTGACTTGTATTGCTTTAGTAACACTGCTGGCTTTACTTCTACACGCATGTCTTTAAACCTGTCAACAAATCAAAGATGAGCCAATCGGGTGGTGTCACTTTTGCCCAGGGTAGTTTGACCTCACCTCTTTCTCACTTGTCACGTAACCGCAGGGTGACGAAAAGTGGCTGGGTCACGACGACGAGCCTCTGACGGGATTCTCTTGGCGAGGCGGCTCGGAACCGGAGACGACCGGCATCCAGATCTGGAGCGAGGTCTTCCCCATTCAGAAGAGTGACGGAAGCGAGGTGATCACCGTGCGGCGGACACCTGGCAGTATCTGAAGTGTACCTGCTCAATAGAATGAGATGCAAAGCAGGAGATTTATTAACAGTTCAGCCTTCATTTTGTCACCATATACATACCCAAATTGGATAAAATGTTAAGAAATGGCTCCTAACTTGTCATTAGACACCTGCATGACACAATTAACCCCTGTAATTGATAGTGGATAGCAGCTACTGACACCATTTTGGCCCACTAGTATGCAATTAAACCTTACCAATAAACTACTGTGTTGGACTACTTACATGACTACCCAACCTGTAGATAGGTAGATGTCACACACTATTAGCCTTCTTATCAAATGAATAAATGTTGAAATAGCATGATGTTATTTAAATATTGTACTCACTAATAGGATAAGTGCCATATTTTCCAGTATATAAGGCGCACCGGAGTATAAGACATACCCCCAATAAATGGCGTATTTTCAAACGTTTTCCATATAGAAGGCGCACCGGACTATAAGGTGCACCTTCAATGAATAAAAAACAGTTTTCTAAATGTAATATATAAATATATAAAAGTTTTCCGAATATAAGGCACACCACATTATAAGGCGCTCCAGTAGAGGCTGGAGTTACGCAGGGGGAAATGGAGTTGGGGCTGCCGACAGTTGTTGCGAAACTACTGTCTGTACTGGCTCAATATTACTTCACATATAAGGCGCACTTGCGCGTATAAGGCGCACTTGCGCATATAAGGTGCAGGGTCATCTTTTCAAGAAAATTAAGGCTTTTGGGTGCGCCTTATACACTGGAAAATATGGGACAATGGATATAAAAAAGTTTACACACCCCTGTTGAGAGACAGTTTTAAGAACATTTTTTAATCAGAACTGTGACCTTTGGGCTGTGCAGCACAATTTGGCAAGCAGCCATTGTGAGCCCAAACGATTTGGGTCATTGGTGGATGGATGAAAATGAAATATTTTCACATGGGAATTAAAATTAAACGAAGTATTGATTACAGTGAGAATGGTTGCATGGAATTAAAACAATCATTTTCAACCGTCTGTTCACTGGAAGTCAACAGCTATTTAAAGTGACTCTTATTAATGCCCAAAAAGTTGTGATGTTGTAGTAGTTTTTTTACCCTGGTAATTCTGTATTGCAGAAACCTGGAGGGTTTGTGAGACCGATTTTGTGTCTGTTTTCTGCCTCTGCTCCCACAGGTGGCAGTGGTGCTGATGGACACTCAGGGAGCCTTTGATAACCAGTCCACAGTGAAAGACTGCGCCACGATTTTCGCCCTCAGCACCATGACAAGCTCCATTCAGGTTATTCTGTAACAAAAATCAGTGGTTCCTGACGTTTTTTTACCCACGATGCGTACAATAGTCACAAAAGCTTTACATTTGCATTTTTGCCTTTACAGGTCAATTCAATTTGACCTTTTTTAACTCTTGAACGCTAGCTGTTGTGTATTTCTGTAGTTTTTGCGCAGCCATGTCTAACAAGGTGCAGAAATTCAAGATTCAACATGAGAAAACACTCTCAACCCGCCACCAATTAACTAAAAATGTCTGCAAGAAGCGGAAACGCGTGTTAATTATGTCTCTTCTGCCATCTAGTGAAAGTGTAAGGTCATGGAAGTGTTCTCACTGCCACAACACTCAATGTTGTTTGGATGAACCAAGATAGATTATTTGTTGTTGATAAATAATCATTTTCTGACCAGTGAAGGGAAACTGGATCATTTCTCCCAACACACCCGATGATCTCTCATGTCACACAGAGTTTGGAATTGCTGGTATATATCACATGTAGTATATTATAAATATTTCATGTTTGAATAACACTGGGGTTTGTTTCTTGTTTTTAGATCTACAATCTATCCCAGAATATCCAAGAAGATGATCTGCAACAGCTCCAGGTTCGTTTACAACCCGAACTCTTAAGCCTGTTCCTGCTTTTGGCATTTCTACAATTTATCTTTTTAATCTGCAAGTATGTTTTTAATTGTTAAACAAGCATTTACTGTCACTGTGCAAAGATAAACGCTGAACTATATTACACTGTACCATTTACAAACCAATTTGGATCAAAGGCTTTTTATTTCAAGTTTCAATGTGTGATACAACTATTCTGCAAACATATTACGCTTGTCAACATTATTGCTTACCACATGTGCCAAAATCAAGGCCCGGGGGGGCAAATCTGGCCCGTCACATCATTTTATTCAGCCCGCGAAAGCGAATCAAGCATGTCAAGTTCCATGATGCTTGCTAAAGCCCGAACCAAAATTTCGAATTGTCCCATGTAAAACACTACGTATAACAGTTATTATTATTGATTTCAAATTTGAAAACTGGTTAGTCGTTAATTTGTTGTGCGCTCTATATGTAATACAGTAAAGTCTCGTTATATCGATATCGGATATATCGATAGTCCCGGTTATATCGATATTTTTTCGGACTCCCTTGAATATCGATATAACGAGACTTTACTGTATGTGGAGGAGATGAAACATTCTAATGGTTTTCCCAAAATTCATAACGGCCCTCAAGAGGGAACTGTAACCAAATGGGACCCGTGGCAAAAAATGACTTTTGCATCCCTGATTCACCACATACCAAGATGTCACGTTAAAACTTTTGTTATTATGTATTTAGATTGGATATAAAAATGAAATTGAGCATATTTTTATTTCTGCTATAGTATTCTTAAAAAGATTATTGTATGACTATTTCTCCTCTTGCTCCCATCTGCCTGGCCATCTATCCATCCGCAGCTTTTCACTGAGTACGGCCGCTTGGCCTTGGATGAAATCTTCCTGAAGCCCTTCCAGGTATGGCAAATGATACATTTTGTAATACTTTTTATTTGTATGTATTGAATTCCTTTTTTTGCCGATGCAGTCCTTGATGTTCCTTATCCGCGATTGGAGCTTCCCTTACGAGTACACCTACGGCTTTAAAGGAGGCAATGAATTCTTGGATAAGCGCCTCCAGGTAACACAACGCCGAATCAAACGCGACCAAGCTTTGGATCTACAGTGGGACCTTGGTTTACGAACCCCTTGGCTTACGGACTTTTCGGTTTATGAAAACTTTACCTTGGCATACGAACTATTTTACGGGATACACACGGAGCTGCCACTATGAGTGATGTGTCGTTCGTGAACGAGCCCGTTCTCCAAACAAGGAAATGGTAGCTGACTTTTTTTGTCCTCTATTCCCTGCCCCCAGTCTTCGGTTAAAGCCACGTGATTGGTCAAGAACGCAGCAGTGGGGGATGGGGTTACCGACAGAGAGAGAGTGAGGCTATTCTCCAAAAAACAAAATGCCGTCTTCAGTTAAAGCCACGTGATTGGTGAAGAACCCACCAGTGTGTGTGTGTGTGGGGGGGGGGGGGGGGTTAAACATGAAAGAGATAGGCAGACAGAGAGAGTGTGAGAAAACACACACGAAAGGGAGAGGACAGAGCTTGAAGCAAAAAAGTGGAAAAAAAACAGTAAAATGGATAGAAAACAGTGAAATTTGGACCCATTTCAACTTTGAGTTCAAAAGCAGAGTGTAGACTAGTGTAGACTGCAATGTTAAATATCTCATCAATGAGGGTCCACAAATAACCCGCACAAGTCATCTCTACACTTGATGCAAAAAGCTATCAACCCAGCTAAACAGAACACAATTGATGAAGAACAAGGTAAATTATCGCAGAGAAAGCACCTACAAGGGATCATTCCTCAAGATGGTGAAAGAAGGTTACGTTCCTCATCAAGTGTTTAATGCTGAGGAAACCGGACACTCCATTCCATCAAGCCATTAACGACAATCACAAAGGTAAATAAAATGACTATTGTACAGTTTATTTTTTTAATGATAATACTATAGCACATTTATTATACATAAAATAAGGTATATTTTGTGTAGTTTTAAGGCTTAGAAAATTAGAAAGTAGAACATTATGTTTTATGGGGACCTGGGAACGGATTATTCTCATTTTAATGGTTTCCTATGCAAAATTAATTTTTGGGATACACCTGTTTCGCCTCTGTTTCACCTTTTTCACACTCTGTCTGGGAACCAATTAAGTTCAGAAGCCAAGGTCCCACTGTACTAGGAGATGAACTTCCCTGCTTTGTTCTCAAAGGTCAAGGAGGCTCAGCATGAGGAGTTGCAAACAGTGAGGGAGCACATCCACTCCTGCTTTACCAACATTTCCTGCTTCCTGCTGCCGCACCCTGGCTTGAATGTTGCCACCAGCCCTTCTTTTGAGGGACAACTTAGTGGTAAGGATGTTTTTTTCTACAAAAAGATCATCAGGGTTGTTCTCCTTGACTGTGATGTACCAAGTCATTCTGTTGCTTTTGTCAGCGGTGGCACCAGAGTTCAAAGAGCAACTGAAGATTTTGATCCCGAATCTGCTGCATCCTGACAACCTGGCCGAGAAGGAGATCAATGGAAACAAAGTCACTTGCAGAGGCTTGCTCGAGTACTTTAAGGTAGCAGCTTTCCAGTCTGTTGTGTGATCCTGTGTGTCTGTTCTTATCTTCCTTTCTTATTCTCTTCCCATGTTCAGTAGTGAACTTTAAAAGCAGCACATCTCATGTAGAAACACTGATCTTTTTTTCTGGTTAGGCTTACATCAAGATTTACCAGGGAGAGGACTTACCCCAGCCAAAGAGTATGCTCATGGTAAGTGTGGAAAGGTTCTAAAAATGTTTTTTTACTGTCACATTTGGCTTGTTTTGAGACATTCTTGTGTCCCCGCTAGGCGACAGCGGAGGCCAACAACTTGGCAGCCGTAGCAGCAAGCAAAGATCAGTATTACAGGAACATGGAGAAGGTCAGTCCCAATTCTTGTTGTTGAAATTTAATGAAGTTTGGCGTGAGGGATTTCCAATGAGATGACATTTGCTAATTTCACCATCATCTTCCTTCATCGACCTTTTGTCTTCTCAGATGTGTGGTGGGGATCTTCCCTACGTGTCTCCCGAGTCATTGGAAGAGAAACACCAGTTCTACTTCAAGGAGGCTCTCTACTCCTTCTCCTCCACCAAGAAGATGGGCGGCCAGGAGTTTTGCGATCGCTACCAAGAGCAACTGGAGAAGGAGCTGGAGGAGATGTGGGAGTCGTTCAGCAAGCATAATGAGGTTAGTGACGTCGTACGTCAGACTTAACAAGTGGACCAAGGCTTTGCGCTGGCATAGCTGCTTTAGAACGCCTCATTGTTGCCAGTGAGTGCATACATGTCACGTGGAGAAATACGAAAGACTGATTTTTTTTAAAAGATATTAAAAAAAAAAATCAAGGTTATAAACCTTCTCTTCTCTGTGTGTTGTCGTATTTTGGAGCAATTTTTTTCACTTCACAGTGAACTTTGTGGCCCGTCAGGTTATTTTGCGAGCAGTATGAGATGAACCAATATTTATTATTTTTATTAATTTGATAATCAGACCAATTCAGTGAAATCAAAGTGTATTGTTTGACATAGACATTGCATCAAAGTCTGTCTAAATCTTTTTGAATTGCTGTGGATTTTTTATATATACTGTATTTTCCGGTGTATTAGGTGCGCCTTATGCACCCCCAATGATACTGTGTTTTCAAACTTGTTCTATATATAAGGTGAATGAAACCGTTTTCCAAATACTGTATATAAATGTATAAAAGGTTTTTAAATATAAGGCACACCACATTATAAGGCACTACAGTAGAGGCTGGGGTTATGCACGACTTCTTCAACAGGGGAACATGGAGTTGGTGGCTGGTGACAGTAGTTGCCACACCTGTTGTGGTTTAATATTACTTCACATATAAGGCACACCTGCGTATAAGGCGCAGAGTCATCTTTTGAAGAAAATGAAGGTGCACCTTATACACCAGAAAATACATCTGACCGCGTCTTCTCCATTAAAAGTTCAAGTACTTATATATATATATATATATATATATATATATATATATATATATATATATATATATATATATATATATATATTCTTCTTTTGACAGTCAAAGAATCTGTTCAGCGCCTTCCGAACTCCGGCCGTGCTGTTCGTGCTGGTGTGCCTCCTGTACGTGCTGTCAGGCGTGCTTCTCTTCGTGGGCTTGTCCACTTTCGCCCTGGTGTGCGACTGCTTACTGGGCCTGGTTATGATGTCCATGCTGACGTGGGCCTTTATCCGCTACTCGGGCCGCTATCGGGACGTGGGCGGAGCCATCGACCAGGCGGCAGGCGCGGTGCTGGAGCAGGTCAGATAACAGTTTGTCTAGTAATTTAAAATGGAGGTTTCTATTCTAGTCAATTTTCATGCATTAACATAAAGCAACCAGATTTCATTACTGCAGAGGCTCTTCTCACCAGTTTTTAAGGTTCACCCCGTCACTCTGTGTATTTTTTTGGTTTATTTTGTCTCCCACTAATGGGAGTTTAAAAATCGCTTTTGAACAGCTCAAACCTTAAAATACCCTTCTCATGAGTGAAATTATATAAAACAGATTGCACACAAAAATTGTGTAATCCGTAATTAGTAAACCATAATCTAGAGGTGGATAATCCCTTTCCACGTAATGTTCGTTTTGTAGCAAAAGGTTGTTTTTAGGTCGCCTCCAATTTGCCCAGTCACAGGAGAGTGAGCAGAGCAGCAATATCTTTGATGCTCTTCATCACAAGCCTTCATGTTTGCACAGACTATATTCGGGCATTTCATGGCTTCTGACACTTGGGCTAGCTCTTGTTCCATTATCACAAATAATCAGTGTTCTCATATTCTGAGTATCAGGTTATTTGTAGAAAGCACCGTTTCGCCCCCAACCTTTTTCGTGTGAATGGACTCCCCTAAAAAAATAGGGACTGATTTCTTCCTCACTGTCGGGAATGGAGGCTGTTGGAGTTCAAAGAACACAAACGAAAGAACAAAAAAACTCAGCCACCTGGCCTCAGCTGACCGGGGTTTAATCAGAGTTCAGCTCTGCGACTGACGTGATTTACTGGCAGCTAAATTCATCTCTCTGTTTTGGCTATTCGTCACTGCATGCTGCATGCAAACTTGGTATTACCTCAGGACATGGCGCGCTTGCTCGCCATCAAAGCACAAGGGCATCATCAAACAGAGGTTCAGAGAGACATTCAACATTGTGAGAAAGTGCATTTACTTCCCAGGACATCAAATGAATTCAACACTCATTTCAAATTTGCCCAAAAATAAAATGTTTACCTTGAGAGTAGTAAATCCCAAGGACTGTATATTTGAGCCAGTTTCCAAAATATGTCTTGGCGCGTTATTTGCATGACCAGAATTGTGTATATTGACAATGCAATACAATACATATTGATTTATATAGAGCTTTAACAACAGCTGATGCTGTAACAAAGCGCTTCACATGGTCAAATATCATATACAGGAAATAAAGCAGTTACAAAGATAGTAGAAAGTACCACGGAGTAAAACTAAGATCTAGTCTGAATCATGCTGAGTCAAATGCACAATCATAAAACTATTGCACAATTTTCACCAAGATTAATTTTATTCCAATTCCTCATAGTGAGCAAGGTGTATACTTTAACATTTTTTGTTCAGGTCTCATAT
This sequence comes from Hippocampus bargibanti, assembly GCF_051943395.1. Classification (NCBI taxonomy): domain Eukaryota; kingdom Metazoa; phylum Chordata; class Actinopteri; order Syngnathiformes; family Syngnathidae; genus Hippocampus; species Hippocampus bargibanti. The sequence goes on from NC_142735.1 coordinate 19,339,235, forward strand.
TCCTTCCTGGCTCTATGGCAAAATCAATGAAAATGGTTCTGTGTTGACAAATTTCCCACTAACATTTATAAATCGAGGCACTGGTAAGTGAAGTCTTAAAAATAACTTTTGTGTTGTCTGTTGACAGGCTACGGTGGTGCTGAACAAGTCGAGAGGGCAGAACCTCCCAAACTTGAAGAAATCCAGTTAGAGGCTTTTGATCATCTCGACGACACACAACGTTGCACACAGCAGAGACCCGCATTCAGCACAGAAGCCTTATCATTGCATCCACCCCTTCCACCACCCAGTTTATTCACCCTGACCAAACCTTTCTCTGGGAGAAACATGCAACAAAGCACAAGATAGAAATGTTCCCAAAGCCAGCATCGGATTTATCTGCGTTTGAACTTGTCATGTTCAAATCGGCAATGACAAAAGCTCTCTGCTTTAAAAGCATCTCACATTGTGTTGATCCTGCTGGTTTTACAAAGCCTTTATCAGGAGAAATATTATTCAACGGTCACGGGGCTTCTTTTTGAAAAATTTAGCCAGCTACCAAGTTAGGAAGGACGGCTTTTGGAGATTTTACTATAAATGCATATTTTAGCAGCTCACTTTTTTAAACGCCCTTTTACGTCGTGCCTTGAGAACATTCCAGTCTCGATTAGATATCACATTCCTGTTCATGTTCATTCCAATTTCACTGAAGGAGGATATTGTTACAGTATGCACTTTGTCATGTTAGCAGCACCAAATGAGGCAACAGTACACAACCAACACCAGCTATTCACCCGAATAGATCAGTTATTGACACACACACACACACACACACACACACACACACACACACACACACACACACACACACACACACACACACACCCTATACAAGGCTGAAATTGTCTATAGATACCACAGGACTATATTAAAACACTACCTTTTTCCCCAAAAAAACCACCCCAACTCACTTCAGCGTAGTTCCTTGGTATCAAGATTGTGGCAAACAGTATTTTTTTCTAAATTAACATCTTCAATTCACTTCAGCTTAGTAGAAAGCTATCAAAACATAATTTTACTAGAACAAAATTAACTCTTTTCAATATAGTTCTTGACAAAAAGGGGCAAATTTTATTAACCAATTGATGTATTTTGAAATGTCAAACCATGAAGATATGGGGTGGGTCAGCTGTCTTGTTTAAAAAAAAATAATGCATTCCAAATTCTCTGATGACAATTCCTTCCATGTTACGTGAACTATTTTGATGCGGAAAAGTAGGTATTTTTTAGCAGCATTTTTTAATAGGAAGTGCTTTCTGCAGTGTTTACAACTCAAAATGTTCAATTGATAGATGAACATCAGCTAATTTAATGATGTAGGGGTGACTAGATAGCCAAAGATTTAGCTTAGCTTTTGCAGCTCCTTTGAATTAGCCCCTTTGTTGCTATAAGGAATACACTGTTTGTAAAGTACCATTTTGTTAACAGAACATATATGCCGTCTATTCAAAATGGCAGTAAAATTATTAATGTTTAATGAATGGAGTATGATGACAGGAAAGTGTGATAGTGCTACAGATGGACAGAATGAAGATTTGCACTTTGGTGACAAAGCAAATAAACAATTGGATCCAGCACATTTTTGTGGTGGTTATTGACACCCTTCAAGGAAGGGGATATTCACCTTCATACGACCAGACTGCATATGAATGGCACTTGCACAAAGTTGCTGACTGTTGGCAATTTTTTTGTTCACAAACGATTGAACAAGTGGTTAGATGATAAAAGATATAATCGCGTTATAATCTGAATATAAATTCAGCCTATCCAAGGTGAATTTGGACCGAAGGTAGGAGGGGTGATAGTCCCCTAAAAATCTGTTTAGTCTAAGTTTTATGTCATATTGTGAAGTAGATTTTATAAATTACTTTCTCATCCTGGGAGAGGAAAAAAGCGGGAGGGCGGTAGTGTACCCAAAGACCAATTGCAACAACTGGGCAAGATGCGGGCAACAATCAGTCATATGTCCACTTTAAATAAATGCCAGTTACAGTATTTGCTTTCTTGGAATGCACTGAGCCAGTGTATTTGTGTCATGAAAAACGGTACGACACAAAATTGCCATCTTTTTCAAAAATTGATCAATTGTATAAAAACCTACATTTAAAAACCACTGTTTTGGGTAAATGAAGCGCATGTCATCCGTTTTTATCCATCGAATAAGGACTGTTGTTTTCATGGTTTTTAATGAGCAAAATATGCTCACAATGAAGCCAATGGGTATTTTGATGCAGAGCTGCAAAACATTGATTAAAAAGACCTAGAATTGACGAAACAAAAGAACATACAACATTTGAAGTTACATTGTACTAGCGTTGCAATTATTGCGCCAACCAAAAGATTTAAAGATAAAAAGTGAATGTACAAGATATGCCGGCTCTATGACACGCATGGCAGGATGAGGGCGTGGTTTTCGTACAATTACCAACGACCCACAAAGCTAACCTATTATATGGGCTTTTGTACTGCAAAATGACAACATCAACAATGATGTTTCATGTCAGCCTTTAATCATCTTGGCAAGCGTTTTTTTTTCAAAGGTAGCGTTCACTTTTGTTCTTTCAAACACGCTAAATAATTATTGAGTCATCATCACAGCGCAGTCTTCCGCTTTTACATCAAAAAACTATCAGCTGCTCACTAGCCCCTCTTCTCTCTGTGTACGTTTCACAAACGTCCACCATAGCGCTTTTTGGCGTCCCTTGTTTCCTTAAAAGGCTATGAGCGTAGAAGGCCACGCCCCTATCGCGCGCTGGGAGTGAGGCGCGTGCACGGACTAACGTTCACTTCCAAATAAGGAAGTGAGTTCAACGAAAACCCGCAGAGGGAATGGAGAGGCAAGCAGCCAGAGAGAGAGAAAGGAAGAAAGGGTTGGAATTGGCGGAATGCACGCCCCTTGCTCTGAATTAAACCATCCCTCTGTCGTACCGTTAGGTGCAAACACAGCATCTGATGTGTTCCGTTCATCCCCCATCTGAACCGATTCTCCTTGCATTAAAAAAATATACAAAAATCATCTTGAGAATTGACAGCTATCTTGCTCAGGGTAATTGTTCGCTTAAAAAGTCGACAGGAGTTATCACTGTAAGACAAGCAAATAAAGGACTTATTTATAAAATTGAATTTACCTGCTATACTCAAGATTTCCGAGTCCAGCATCCGAATAAAAGAAGCTGATATCATGGTATTTGACAGCTGTCGTCATTGCCAATCATATTTTTTTTTTAATTTAACGACGATTTTACTAAACCCACTGAGATCAGAATCCTTGACACCAGGCATAACAACTATTTTTATCCTTCAGCTCTAAATTAATGTACACATAGGTTATACAATTGTGTATTTTAGGGAAATTATTAAAACGGCTACAAAAAAAACATTAAAACGGATATTTTCACATTTTTTTACCTACACTAAATCCACATCCACACACTATAAATTATTTTAGGACAAATAACGTAACATTTCCCGGCTCCACAATACTAAAAGGGAAAAAAATGTAGTATCGTGTTGTTGAAGGGGTTACGCGCTCGCATACGTCGCTCACGCTTTCAGGCACGCGCACGTCAGCGCGCTCCCGCTGTTACCAGAGCGAGCGAGACCAAGTCTTCATCTTCATCATCGTCGTCACCCTCAGAGCTCCATTCAATTTCTGGCCAGACGCTGACCAACTCAGACCTACAACAATGGTACGTTTAACGACGCCCCACACACATAATTTGACGTGTTTTATGGACTGGTTTGAAAATGAAAAGAAGCCGTTTTATTAAGATTAATTCAATGAGACCACATTTCCCCCTTCAAAAAAGATAAAAGCTGTTTTAGCATCAAGCCCCATGGAGAGCCACGGAAGCTAGCTTGATCGTGATCCCTCCTTTAAAATGTGTGTTTTAATTTCGTGTTAACCATCCAAAATTGCTTCGCGGATGGCGTGGGGATCAAATTGCCTTTTTAAAACGTCCACGGCCTGAAAGGACTGGCGCCATTTCGTCCATTTCCGTGATCCGTCCGACATTAAAGTTTTTTTTTATTTTAACAAAGCCATTTGGCTGCACTGCGTTGCGTTAGTTCGGAAGAAAACGGGACATCCTTGGTTGTCATGGTTGTGCTGCATTTTTGTGTTGTTCGCCCCCGGGGCTTGGCGATGTTTCGCGTCAGGCTGGCAGGTGCAGAGCGAGCGAGACGCCTGCGGCTAACAAAGCTAACGGTATTGTTAGCATGCTAAGCTAATGGAATGACATCCAGTACGGCTGCGCGAGCTGTGATTTTTTTTTTTGTGTTGCTTTCTTTGTCTCATTTGACGCTAACTCGACTCCGCGCTAGACTCAGGCCTCTCAAAATGGTTAACGGGGGCGAATGGAAATTAGATTAAATAAAATAAAACGTCATGGCTCAACGCTTGTAAATCCGAGTGTCGGCTTTTTTTGTATAGTAAACTGGCGTCCACTAGTCATGGTCACGTGTGCTGCATTCACGGCCCCACCCTGAATTTGGTGCAAAGAGCATCCTGGGTTTATTGCTTGATGTTAAACAACGCGAATCATTCAATCGCCTAATAATATCAATTTGGAGATTTGTTTCTCACCTATTCATTCCGCTGTATTGGAGATAGAAGCGAATTATAAAACGTAATATAAACAGCTTTTAGCAGCGGAAGCTAGAAGGCCGCAGGGTCCGGATCTTCATTGCGCATCTTCCTTTTTTTCCTTGTGAGTCGCAAACTGCACCGCCCAGCGTCACGTCACGCCATTTGGCGACCACGACAAGTATGGCAAGCCGGTGGAGAATTTCTTACTAATTCTTCATATTATGGTAGTTATATTCGTAACGTCTTTGGTTAACACGAATTCCATTGAGCTTAACCAAATTGTATAAAAATGTAATGTGTGTTCATTTTGACAAATGTTCATGTTGTCACCAACCTGCTCATAAACCTGGGGGTTCTCTACTTAGAGCTTTAGATTCACGTCAGGAGCCTAATAGCACAATTGACATTTTTTTTAAATTTAATTTTACTTTATTTTTGTACATTTATGGCCACTGACCTTGATATAATATTCATGGCTGATCATGATCTGATTGATTGAGACTGTACACAGAAATGTAAAAAAAAAACCTTTTTTTAATAGAATTTTTTTAATACTTCGAGTCAATAAGGGCTTAGGCATTACTGCTATTTGGTTAACAGTCTCCTCCGTGAGACTACAATTTTATGCAAAAGCTGTTTGAGCATCTATCCATAATCATTTACATGCACTTAAGCAGTGTTTTCTAACTTTTAGCAAGCCATAGCACACATTTCACATTGGAAAACACAATCCCACATAACACCATTTAGCAAAACAATTCACCAAAATTTGCCAAGCGGCTTAATTTTGTACCTTCTGTCCGGTGGAAGAGGATCTCATTGTTGTGCTTGTTAGTACTCTATAGGTGGTTAGCATCAATTAAATAAACCTACATTTTCAGGTGCTTGGCTATATGTTAGTAGTTGGGGCCAGTTCAACTAATTCTATGAATGACATTCAGTAATACTACTTGTCATCAGCTCTCAGTTGTAAATCTTCTTTTCCTTTCGGCTTTTCCCTTCAATGGGTCGCCACAGCGAATCAGTGTGCTCCATCTTCAGAGGTTTGATTGGCATGTTTGTTTTGGCCAAGCTTTTACGTCGGATGCCCTTCCTGACACAACCCTCTGTGTTTATCCGGGCTTGGGACCGACACAATGAGACGCTGGCTTGAATCTCTCAGTTGTGAGCTCTCAGTTGCAAATGGAGTGGTGAAATATTCTCACAGCGTAGCTTGCTGTGAAACTTGAAGCATTTACTGAGTGTATTCGCTTTGATCCACAATTTAGTGCACTTTTACGAGGTTGTGCCATTTAACTTCCCTGACTGAATAGCGTCTCATATTTGGACATGTTGGGCTTTGTAATATTGTTGGGAGTAAAGTATAGTGATGAATACCCATTACATGTAATATGTCCAGTGAAAGAATTTAACTGTTGATCACAATTTTAATGATTGTGTTGTTGCGTTTTGGGGATGTTGCCCAATGAAAAAATGCTGGTTGGATAACGTCAGGGCATTTCTACTCAACTGCTATTTTTTGTCGAACCCTTCAAATATCCAGATTGGAAATGCGGACTTGTCAGTTGGACTTTGCCCTTCAACGCCAAGCGTCTCCTGGAGTTTGATTAGATTAGAAATTCAAATTTACTGCGATTGGTTTGCGGTGCCGTTTGATGGCAGCTGCTACAAAAACATAAAACACGTAGATGCCATCGTGGCATTTGCGCAATGTAATGTTATCATGAAAATGTCTCATCCAAAATTGAATGACGTGCAAATAGCTTTGATGTGAAAATCAAACGCTGAATTACTATGAATTGATCTTTATTGCTCTCAGTTCAAATTACAATGCAATGAAAATACATTGACAACTAGTGCATCGCTTTATTTGGATATGTAATTCTTCAAGGTGTGTGACTTTTGTCCTAGCGACATTTCCTGTGTTCATTTCTGTACATTCTTCTTTGAGTGTGTACATATTTTAGTCTTGCGGTGGCTTGAGATGTCTCTTTTAATTTATTCCATGTCCATGTTTGTATCTCAAATCATTCTGTTGAATGAGTAGATACACAGTTAATCTATTAAAACTACCCCGCGGAATTTTTTTGTCACTAAATAGACATCACAGTATTGTGTGGCACAACAAATCGTAACATTTGCTCTCTTCCTGACCCGCAAACACAGACCATGTGAGCAGACAACACAACTGCGCCTCGTATAATTGTGATGTCCTTCCTTGTAATTGTTCTTTGGGGGGGAAGCTTCATGGAGCATTAGTGTCACCTGTTGGGTTATTGTGCTCCAATTGCAAGGAAACCCGTGTGAATTGATGACGATGTGGAGTTGGCTGACTCCACCAAGAGTTAAATGTTCTTAACTAGTAATACGCACCCATCTGAGGCAGAAAATAGGTCAAGTGACAAATGGCCAATTCTTATCACACTTTTATGAATGTGCTGGTTCCTTCCTGGTTAATAATTGCGCCATTTCAGACGCCTCATTCTCGCTTCCCTCTCCATCCTCAGCAAACATGTTTGTGCTTCTCCACAATCAATTGTGTTTCTTTTCATTTCCTGCCTTACTTCCTTTTTTTCTTTGTCCATTTGCTCTCCTTCCCACCCCCGACACATACACGCACTTAAAGGGGGAGTGTCCTCGTCCTCATGTGTTTTTCTCCACGATGAATTGGCTTAAGCAAAGTCAGCAGATGCAGCGGCGTGAGTGGAGGGGAGCATATGGGACTCGTCAGCGGGCCAGACAGAGGTGCCATTGTGGGCCACTTCAAGCCTGCGTGACATGCGTTAGCTTAGCTACGGTTAGCATAGCCTCCTTCCTGACCTCTCCCCGCAGGGTCAGGCAATGAAGGTGGTGGCTTTGTGTGAGCGCTCTTCCCCTTTGTTGTGGTTATCGCTTGCTTCTCAATGGAGAAAAAGAGAAGTGTTGCGTTTTAATGTCAAAGGCAGTACAGACATTTTTTGCTAAACTTTTGCTTTGTCACCAAATTAATATAGCAGCCAATTAGACTTTGGGTCAGGATAATACCATAATTGTGAGGTCAACTGTCTTTTTAAAAATTTCTCTCCCCAATTAAGCGGTAGCCCGCCCCCAGCCCCCTCCAGAGTGCTCAATACCTTAAAAGGGGGTTTGATACCATGCCTGACATTTGCCCATCCGTTCTGATGACTATGACCAGCATGACTGAAAATGTACAAGGTGATACTGAATAAAACGTCCTTTTCATCAAGCACATTTGTTAAAAAATGATCCTGTTTGTATCTATGAGACTATATGGAAAGAATTGTGACAACCTGAATCGTTTCAGCTGTCTGTCCCACAGCCAGCAGCCAGTCGTGGCCACACCTCAGCGGAGTCACATGCAGTCCTCGGGCTCTTGCCTGTCCTTTTTCCTCCCACTCTTGACCTTTTTTTTGTGCTCTTCGGAAGACTGTGGCGATTGTTTGCTGTCAAGGCACCGGCGATTCCGAATGTCATTGTTTTTCCTTGGTCAAATATTTGCTGCCCAAAAAAACGCAGCAGAACCTTCAGTTTCATTCATTCATTCATTCATTCATTCATTCATTCATTCATTCATTCATTCATTCATTCATTCATATCATTTGTTTATTATTATAACAAAATAAATACATCATGTGTCCAAAAGTGAAACATCAGCCCAAATATACAGTATAAATAAACAAAACCTGATTATTACCCTGGTAATGGACATTTGATTCTTCATACAATGTCCCCCCTTAATCACATCACTTGACAATCGAACTCAATCGCTGCTTAGCCACATTGAAGAACTTGGACACACGCTATACTCTGCTAAGTTACCTAGAGGAGCTTTAACTCGCACGAGACGAGTTCAACCCAAATTAAACCACGCACAACGAATCAGTGGAAGCTAAGGCTTTGCTCTCAATAATGTAGCAGTTGAATAATGCGACCTGTATTCTGCAATTATCTTAAAGTTCACGTTGACTAGCGATGGCTGCTTATGACATCACTGAATGAGTTTCCGATTTTAATGTGACAGTGATGTGACTCAATCATGTTTTCATGCCGGCCGATCTTTGTCTAGTACACTCGCTAACGTGACGTCCCCATGCAGGCCTCCGGTGTGAAAGTGACGGACGAAGTGATTGCCGTCTTCAACGACATGAAGGTGCGCAAGGCCCAGGCCAACGAGGAGGAGAAACGAAAGAGGAAGAAGGCCATCCTCTTCTGCATGAGCAAGGATCTGAAGAATATCGTGCTGGATGACGGCAAGGAGATCTTGCTGGGCGACCTGGGCAACACTGTGCACGATCCCTACCAGCACTTTGTCAAGATGCTGCCGTCCGACGACTGCCGCTACGCGCTCTACGACGCCACCTATGAGACCAAAGAGAGCAAGAAGGAGGACCTGGTCTTCATCTTCTGGTGAGGCCTATTCTCTGTCTGTGTGAAATATGGCTGAATGTGCATCTCCTGTGCCCTGTTCCTGAATGAATTTCTAAACCTACTCTACATTCCGGTGTATAAGGCGCACCCTCAATGAATGGTGTATTTTCAAACCTTTTCCATATAAGGTGCACCGGATTGTAAGGCGCACCTACAATGTCTGAAAAAACTTTTCCAAATATAATATATGAAGTTTTCCAAATGTAAGGCACACCACATTATAAGGCTGGGGTTACGCACAATTTCTTCAACTGGGGCAAATGGCGTCGGTGGCTTCTGCCAGTAGTTGAGAGACAAGTTGTGGCTCAATATTGCTTCACATATAAGGTGCACCTGTGTATAAGGCCTAAGGGTATCTTTTGAAGAAAATTAAGGCTTTTGGGTGTGCCGTATACACCAGAAAATACTGTACATTCCAAAATAATTTCCTATACATGATGCGTCCCCACGTTAGGGAATTGGAAGGGATTTTGCGAACCTACCCAACTCAAGTAAACATGACACCAAGATGGCCACAACTACTCAAAATGCCATTCCAATTGTAAAAAAAAAAAGATTTGTAAATCATTTGCAACTTGCATTGAATTCTATACACCACAAATGTAAGCTATTTAATACTCAAACGGATTTTTTTCCCCTCATTTACTTTGAATTTTATGGCTTAAAATACCTGTGGACAGTCATTTTTTACAACGGTCTCACCACACCTTGTCTTTTTGGAACGTTTGGGATTCGAGGACACTAATGGTTGAGGCTTTATAGGTAGAATTGTTTACCAATGTTTCTTACTGTACAGAATCTGTTCAGCAGTCGCAGTGGACAGCGTCTCCATTGTCATATTATACGTCTTGTAGTCCGTCACGTTTTCATGTGGGAGACAGGTCTGGACTGTAGGCAGGTCAGTCTTGTAGTCTCTTACGACATAGCCATGGCGCCGTAATAATTAATATTGTCTTGCTAAAATATGCAAAAGTGAAAAAAATGGCAGCGTACATTACACAAATATGTAAATTATCCCTGCCATTGGCATAACTTCACTTACAGAGCCCCAGACCATCGCAGATGTTTTTTTTCGTCCTTCACAGACAGGATGGTTCCTGTCCTCTTGGGCCATAAGATATGACGTCCGCAATTTCAAATATGGACTCGTAGGACCACAGAACAGTGCAACAATCTTGGATGAGTTCTGACGCGGTGGTGGTTTTAGCTGTTGAAAATGTTGTGAATTGCACTGACGTATCTACTGACATTGTTTTTCTGAGCCGATGTTTATTTTTGATGCAATGCGGCCTGTGTGTGTGTGTGTGGGGGGGGGGGGGGGGGGGGTCAAAGGTCATGGGCATTCAAGTGTTTGTTTTTAGCTTTGACCATTTTTATGAAGTTATGAACTGCAGATGATGAAATCTCTGAAAAATTATATTTAGCAAAAAACAAAGTTTATCCATGTGAACATGAAATACCTGTTTTTATGTGTGTAACCCCCGCATAGCTTATTGTCCGTAAGATGTCGGCAAAATGCTACTTCCGTTCAAAGAACATGGTGGTGTGACGATATAACATTTACTGCTTTGCCCTGCGCAGAAAAACGGCAAAGATGCACATTTGTCGGCAAATGTTGATCCTTTATTTCTCCCAACCCCATTGTTTTTATTTACTTGCCAAGCAGCAATGTTAAAGTGAGTTGATATGTCATTTGACAAATATAGTGCTGTGTCGCAATTTTTATGGTATCTTGGTGCCAGGAACGGGCGTTGGTGCTTTTCCATTACACCAGTTTTTTCCAAACTTGATTCAAGAAAAAGCACAATGAGTTCAGCTATTTAATTTCAACATGTTTTTTTTCCTGGCTTCTTGTGCCACCGAAACGAAACCTCGCAGCCATCAATTTGCTTATTTTTTTGCTGTTCATGGGAAGGCTTGGCACTCTTTGCAATTTGAATGAATATTTTTATTCGCACAGGGCTCCTGATGGCGCCCCACTGAAGAGCAAGATGATCTACGCCAGCTCAAAAGATGCTATCAAGAGAAAGTTCGAAGGTCAGTACTTGAAAACCAGCAAGCAGGCGTATCCTGTAGTTTCAACTGTGCCAGACGGAAGAACTTCAGTCAGGGATTCTCAAGCATATTGCTGCATTTGTTTATTTATTTCGGCATATTGGGTGATGTGGAAGAATTTGACTTCTCTTTCGTGAAATGCTGGAAGGTTCTGTGTCTTAATCCAGTTCGTGACCTTCATACGACCGAATAAGAGCAAAGTGTTCAACTTTTCACACCCAGGAAGTAAATGTGCACACATTTATATGTGGACCGGGCCCTTGTGCAAAAAGTTCAAAAGCAGGTAATTGTTGCTCGCCACAAATTTCATTCTCGAGCGTGACCAGCAAAGTGTGAACCTGTATTCGGTGTATTAATACATAAAGTAGAATGCATGAACTATATTCAACCACAAAACCAAAGTGAGGTGGTCAAGGAGAAGTCAAGTTACCATGAATGACAGGAAGTGAGCAACAGTGTAGATATGCAACTTGTCTGTCGACCAGATCACTCGCATGCATTTTGTCCCCTCAGTGGACACCTCAGTTTCATTCACAGGCACAGATGAAATTAGAAACAAACACAATATATGAATACATACCGTAATTTTTGTTAATGTGAGAGAGCTTGTGTTAGAGCGGGTTGCAGATTTTAAGTCACCACAAAGCCAAGTGGTTGACTGTCAGACACTCACGAAACTGATCATGGCCATCCTGCTTGAGAATTTAGTCCGCTTTGGTCGCAACGCTGCGTATGCGGCAGCCTAAACATCTCAGTGTTGCTAAATTACAAACATACCTAGAGGCTGTGCTTTGGCACCATTTTATGGCTTCTCAGCACGTCCAGAAAGTGCCAAAATGGGTGCAGAGGACCACCCATTTTCAGTAAGCGGCTTGGTATACAGTAGGTTAGACATCAAATACTTGTGACTGTACAATCCAGCTTCAAAAATAGACTTTTGGGACATTTTATTTGAATTTCTCTTGATCTTATATCTTTGCTTTGTGGTGGTTGTGCGCACACTCATGTCCAACAATTCAGTGCTCTACCAAAAATGCAATTTCAAGGTGTAGACTTAGCTAGCTAGCTAGCTACCTACCTGCACGTTAGAAATGATGCAAAGGTGCCCAAGTTGTTAATCTGGTGTTGGGCAGCTCATCAATGGGCCCCATTTTAGCCACGTCCCCCAAATACCAGGAAAACAAAATGGTAAAAACCAGTATGACACGGTTCTCTGTTTTCATATTGTGTTAATTCTCGTTAAACATGCATGCTACCTTGAAGAACAATGGCGGATGTCAGCAGATGTGAACATATTCCACCTTTGTCTTTTTCTCTCCCCCATCAGGAATCAAGCACGAGTGGCAGGTTAACGGTTTGGAAGACCTGAAAGATCGGCACACACTGGCAGAAAAGCTGGGTGGCACTTCAGTAGTCAGCCTGGAGGGCTGCCCTATATAAATATCGGGCCTCTCCCCCTTTCCTTCCCCCCAAGCCCCTTTCCCTTTTTTCTGGCTTCGGTGGAGGCCTTTCAGACACATCTGTCGGGTTTAGCTGTACGTTCCAGTGTGGTTTGGAGAAGGGCAATGAATAAAACCAGAAAAATCAGAAGAACCAGCAGCTTATGGGACTCTCTCGGGGTGGGATATTGCGGGTAGGGCTGGGAGGGGGTGCCGGCCAGACTGTCATTCCTGTTTAAGAATTATGAACAAAACACAAAGGTGAAAATGAAAAGGTTCAATTGAATGAAGGGTGTTGTTGTGATGTTTAAGGATAAGCGGGACGGGTTTGTCCCATTTTGAATGGGACACGCATCAACAAATGTTAGTTTTCCAACCATTCTGCTTTTTAGTTCAACAATTATTATTTTTTGCCAAACTTGTAATTAAGTTTTGTAACTAGTTTAGTTCAGGTTTAATGTTAAACTAATTCACACTCTGAATTGCACATCACTTATCGAAACATTGTCTTGCAACATGGTTATATAAACTTTCTGTTTTGAACATGCAAAATTCCAAAACTTGGGTGGTTCCCTGTTTTCCCCCCTGTTCCGACAATGGCATTTCATGTAGTTCACACATTCCTCGTACTTTTTACACCTCTCCCCCATACCAGCATCTCCTCATTGGGAAAAGACAAAATGTTGACGTTGTGAAAGGTCTTGATGGAGAGCGAAGTGTAAATGAAACACCGGTGGTCACATTTGAGACTGAATATTGAATGGTGGTTGTTTTGTATCGTCTCCTATCTCTAATAAATAAATTAAAAAAAACATGAAACTGTCAATGAGTTGGTATTTTTATACACCGAAGTGCCATATCCCAATGAAATGAACATTCAGAAGAATTGTATTCAAATAGGCCTTAGCAATATTGATCAAATCTAAATTAAGGCGTAACAATACATCAAACTTCATCTGTATGTTCGTGATTGTTTAGAAACATAGAATTATTTTTGGTCCGAATCCTCTTGACTTCAGCTTCTTGAAAATAAACGTCTCGTTGAAAGCGGACTCAAATCGCAAAATTGCCCCAAAAAGGTTTAAAGTTTATACGCCGCCAGCAGCCCCTCTGCTGTCTGAGGGGAGGTCAACGGTCACGGGCAAACTTCCAATTAGATCCCAGTGCCCGCCATTTTGCATAATTTGTAGATATTATTGCTTTGGCGCCATCTTGAGATATTTTCGCGTGAAAGTCAACCCTGCATAGTCGAGGTTTGCTATTCACGTACTGTATTTTTGTTTTTTTGGAACCCATTCACTTTTATTCTCTGATGAACTCGCCTAGTTATTGTTTTTAATGCAATCTGGTGGCATGATAAATACCTGAGCAGTTACATTAAGCCTCACCAATTCTGCCTAGCAACAAACACCAGGACAGTTCTAATTTGAACCTAAGAAATCACACGCCATAACATTTATGTTAATGTTGGGATCCAAGAAGTAACGAGGTAAGTTGAATGTTTCATTCACACAAAAATTTCATCAAAGAAACGTTTTTTTTTTCTTTTTGACGAAAGTAGTGCTTTGCTGCCATGTTGTGGCACTCAACACAAGCAATTTGTAAATACTGCATGCATACAATACGGCCGGAGGCCGACAGGTAAAACAAAAAATGGACACGAGAATGCATATACAGTATTTGTACGTATGTATATAAACTTGCTCCAGGTATGCAATTTGTCCACTCCAGTTCGCCTCCCTCAGCGACTGATGCTGTCCGCCCCGCCGGGATAATCTTGCTTCCTCTGAACCCCCTTTCCCCTTGACGCCAGAGCATGAAGAGCTAGAGGCCTTTGAGCGAGTAGCAGTCTCCCGAGTACCAGTATCTGGTCTTGCTCGAGGACATCGAGTTGGACCTGTCGACGGTGGAGATAGTCGAGCTGGACACCAAGGCACGAGAGGCTGGTTTATTGCTGGACTTCGCGGGTAAATGATGGCAAGGGCCTTTTTGGCCAACGTTACTGCCCAAAGACAACATTTTTTAAATAGCGTCGAACATTATAACTATTGCAGCACAGGTTTAGTGGCATATTAGCAGGCGACACGAGTGGAAACATTGCGTACTGATAAAACACAAAACTCCCTTTTAACACATCAAAACTAATAGAATAATAATCCAGTGCCACTTTTGAAGTTGAATTGTTGTACTGGTTTTAAATTACTGTCACTGGCACTGTAAATCCGATGGGCGAACCTGTCATCGACTCTGTCGCCCGTGTTGTAAATTAAATCGTTGACCGCATGTGGGCGCCACATCACCATTCAAACTCCGCTCAACAGACGACTGCAATTGTGTCATAAAAATCCATTTATTAAAATATATCAAACATTTGTCCAAAAAATAAAGTTAACATTCTGTCTGTCAATCTCCTAACATGTTTATTTTGAAAACGTTAGTAGGTCCAGGAAGATGTGTAATCAAGCCTTGGCTTTTCCTTTGTAAAAAAAAGTAAATGGATAGACATGTATGAGTGTTTTTGACACTGTAAAGATGTTCATACTGTATAGTGGAAAAAATATGTGGTGTTGAGTAGGATACATGCATATTGATGCATAGGTTGATCCAAATCAGCAAATTGTCAATTCTCAATGTCTGAACAATTATCCTGGCCTCAAAGGTTATTTTTTTAATTCTCAAAACTGTCAAGGATAACCTGGCAAATGTTCAACCTCTTCAATATTAATACATTGTATTTGATACGAACCATAAACTTCTTCACAATTTAAGAATGCAAATCACGATCTGTAGAGTTCAGACAACATACCCAATTAGATGTCTAAAAGATTATGTTGAGCAATCTGGCGGTGTGGAGGTCTTTGTGGGTATGCGTTTATCCCTGCTAACGATGAGTGTCATTTCACAAACAAGTTCTGCTCGGACACATCAGTCCTGCGAGCAGTCTATGCGATTTCCGTGCAGCCAGTAGCAAATCTGCGCAAACTTGAGCGGAGTTATGCGCACAGCCACGTTGTAGTCACGGTTCTCTCCATTCACCTCCAGCCACTGGTGCCCCGAGAAGATCCCGATGACCTTCCTTTCCCAGCGTTCCAAGGAATTGTCCCACACCCGTCCGTACACGCCCGACCCACTGGCCCCCGGCCGAGCGTCACAGTGCTGGTAGATCAGATCGCTGGACTCTTCCTCAACTGGACAAAAGCGGTAGACCAGCTCTCCGGGTCGGTCGCTGTCGAAACCTGAGAAGTGTATCCGGCGGCCCGCCAGGCCGTCCGGGGACGGCGCCACGGCCAGCCGCATGAAAGCCCGCCGGTGGGGCCAGCGCAACTCCAGAAGCGCATAGTCAAAGTCCATGCTGAGCTCTTGCGGACCTTGGATCCACCCTTTGGGGACCCGAGTGCGCCTCACCCGCACCCAGCGCACCAGAGGCTTCTTTCCAGACGAGTGTTCCGCCGCAGTCCCGTTAACAGACGGTGGGATGAGGAAGCCCACCCGGAGCTTACGTGCCCCCTTTACGTAATCCTTGCCGTCGTGGAGGCAGTGGGCGGCGGTCAAGACATGCCAGCGGGAGACCAGAACGCCGGTGCAGCCCGTGGAGATGCGCACGGCCGCAGAGAATGGGTAGTCCAACAGGAAGTTGTTACCCTGGATGCTAAAGCGGCCATCAGCGCCGTAGATCTGGCGCTTCAGTCGCCGCCGTCCGACCCTCCGTGTCCGTGTTGAGTCCACGAGATTGGCGCCCTCTTCCTCCACGTCCACGGTGGTCAGAGTCCGAGAGCCGTCCCAGTAGAGGGTCTCGAAAGCCAAGTTGTCAGCGGCCTGCTGACCCGCGTGTCGGAAGCAGCTGGAGTTGCAGTGGGTGGTCAGGTCCAGATGAGGGTGGGCGCTGAAACGGGAGCGCAGCAGAGGTGTTGGACGGTGGGGGACCAAGGTGGGGACCAGAGGGCGTATCGGGGGACGGTCTGGAGGCTCCAGGGAGGACGTGAAGAGAAGGAACGTCAGGCTGAGAAGAAGAGCTGGTAGGTGAAAGCTGCCACGCTCACTCATGGTGTTGCTGGAATCACGCTGTCAATATACACAAGAGTGCATGCAAACACACACACACCACATTACTGTCAGCACTTCCTCCAATCATTCTACACCAATGTTGTCAAACCGCGTGGCCACATTGTAGTTACAATCTCCTCTCGGGGGGCGTTATGAATTTGGGTAAGCCATTAGAATATGTAATTTAATCCCCCCTGAAAAACTAGTGCTAAAATTTGAAGTAAAAAATACTGTTATTGTGGTTCACATGAGACAATTTGAAATTTTGGTTTGGACTTCAGCAAGCATCATGGAGTTTCACAAGTTTGATTTGCTTTTGTGGACCGAATAAAATGACATGGCGGGCCAGATTTGGCCCCCATGCCTTGACTTTGACATCTGTGTTCGACATGTTCCCAGAGGAATAACAAGGGTGCTACATACCAATCGGCCAATCTATATTTAGCTTGGTAAGAAACCAAACCCTTCATCTTGAGGCCTGGGGGTGACATAAGGTTTGATGAGTCGGGGTTGAAAACAGCCCTTCATACAATTGATCATGTCATTCGGTTACAGGTTCTGGTGTCTGAACGGGTTAAAGTTCAGAATGCCTACTCAACCCTACCCAGCATAACCACACCACACCAAACCAACCATACCCACATAACCTCACCAAACCTATTTCCTCACAATGTTCAAATCAAGTGTAAAGGCTCCAGAAGCCGCATTAACGACGTCCCACTTCTTCCATGTGCTACAGATTATCTGAGAAAAATAGGATTTCAAGACAAATACCCAAGACCCAGCACTTTTAAGGATGCGTGTTTGCACTCAAAAAAAAAAGCCACAGAGGAAGTCAGGAAACCTCAAAACAAGCTGTTTCTTTAAAAAGAACACAAAAGAATGCCCAATGCGTCATATAGAACAGCGCTTGTCAAATTCACAGCATTCCTTGGAAACCCTTGCTTACTTCACTGCGGCAGATTAAAAATTTGACATGTGTCCAAAATCTGGATTGATTTGATGGATTAACAGGACATTGCTCATGTTGAAGTGGCCTGAGGCACTTGTGCTATGAGAAGCCAAGGTGTGGTTAAGTGAAACCAGACGGGTTGAGACAAGGTGGCAAAAAATCTGATTATTTCCCACTATATGTACGGGTGTGGCCAACGCACACGCGCACAAATGACTTCCCTGGTTTACATTTTACACAAAAAAAGACCCTCCTGTGAAATCCTAAAAATGGTTGAGCCGTGAATGCAGAACCTGAAAAAAATAACAAACTGATCCAATCTAAATCAAGCCTGTGTCAACAGTGCAAACTAAATTCCTTCTTTTGTTGGAGAGAGAAAGAGACAGAGAGAGAGAGATAGCAAACAAGTCAAGTTTTGTTTGAAAGTCTGCGTTATTCTGCCACTCATTGTGAAACGAATGCGTCATGAAAAATTCTGCCAAAAACAACCCAGTCCATTTTTTAAAAATCATTCATTCTTTTCGTACATCTGCTCCTAATACACAATACAGCACACCACAAGTGCACGTGGAATTCACATACTTACCTACCGCACGACGATCCTGTAGCTGATTTCATAAATAGAGGAATGTGTTATTTTCTTAACCACTTGTATACCTCAATGTCCCTCCTGGGAATCAATAAAGGAGCTCCACATTCGTTTCTATATGCAGTATATGTTTAGTCGTGCATCTCTGTGAGCGAAAGCAAGAGAAATAAACACTATAGAATACTTGTGGATGTCCCGTATACTAGTGTATCTAACCCCCCCTCTGTCTGTAACGTCCAGGTGTGCATGTCAAAGTTAGTAGCGTCTCATGAACGCACCACAGGTAAAAGTGCAAAATTCATTGTTGTCGGTTGTTCTTCAAAAACAAGTAAGTATTAAAAAATAAAAAACTAAAGGGTATATATTCCGTTACATATTACCTGGTTTAAGAATATGTTCCGTCCATGTTTACACCCATGACTTGGTTGTCCTTTTAATTGCGCGCATTTAACGAGTGGGCTGTGGGTGGCTTGCCTGGCAGTAAGAC
Organism: Hippocampus bargibanti; assembly: GCF_051943395.1. NCBI lineage: Eukaryota > Metazoa > Chordata > Actinopteri > Syngnathiformes > Syngnathidae > Hippocampus > Hippocampus bargibanti. Next base: position 19,357,856 of record NC_142735.1, read on the forward strand.
AGCCGGTGCGGAGTAGTAGTTGAGTGGCTTCCTCAGCGGGTCCGTTCGTCAAGAAAGACACACGGCGAGTGTTGCAAATGACGCTCCCAAATCCAGCACAAAAGTCCACGCACGAGCTCCACTCGAGCGTAGAGTTGGGGCTTCGGTAGCGCCTCACGCGCGAGACTCCTCATGGTCCTAACGCCTTCATATTTAGTAAAATTGAAGTCTGTCTTGAAAAATGCTGTACAGTACATGTACTTTTTTGACAGTCTTTTTGGTCTTTTCAGGAACAAATGTTTATCATTAGAAGAGTATAACGTTGTATTTTTCACTTCATAGTATAAAATCCTTTTTTCGTATGTTGGTTGGACTCACTCACTCACTCACTCACTCACTCACTCACTCACTCACTCACTCACTCACTCACTCACTCACTCACTCACTCACTCACTCACTCACTCACTCACTGCAAGAAGGTGAGGCCAATACAACGGTCTGGTCATCGTCATGCCTGCTCCTTTCCGTAAAGTTGCTTGACATTTATTGGACATCCAACTAAAGTTGCTTAATTGTCATCCTGGTTAGGACAAAGCACATGCATATGCGTAGCCCTCAAGATGGATGTCCAGAATGTCAAATAAAGACTTAAAGGCTTTACGTACAAATTACATGCAGATGAATTTTCCTTGTAATGGTGACAGTTCAGTCAATGTCAACACATGGCCGCAATTAACACCCTCACGCCTCAGTTGCCTTATTGCAAGTCCCAGTTGAAAGGTTTTATTCAATACAATATTATGGGGGCCTGTTTTGCTAAAAACTGGTTGGAATAAATGAAAGGCATTTCCATCTATTTCAGTGGGGAGAGATGATTTGTGATATGAGTGCTTTGAGTTGTGAGCGATGACAGCGAATGAATTCAGCAGCGGTGGGCCGTCAAGGCCTGTCAGGCCTTCTCTACTGACCTGAAAAGATCTAAATAACAAACTGATGTGAATTATATTTTGCCTATGAATTCTTATTAAGTTATTCCAAATTGTCTTTCAGCTTCCTTTCATTGTTTTTCCCTCGTTGTGCTGCTTCCAGATGTGAGTTTTCGTATTTAGGCATTTAACCAATCACATTTCAGCCATCATTTGTTACCAGAGTCACAAATCTGCCGGGATGCCTTCACAATCAGTTCTGTGGGCCCTGTCACATCAAATGTGTCGATGAAACTGTTGCTCTCACCAATCAGATTTCGAGTTGGCAACCCAAAAGGGGTACCAACGCCTTCTTGAAGGTGCTGGTCAACGTCAGAGTTTTCACAAACTATGATTGGTTAGTCATATGATTGGTTGGTAGCCAATCATAGTATAACTCGCTGCAAGTGACAAGAGCATACTGGCCAGGGCTAGCACACCGTATCTGTCGCGAGCTGCATAAAATATACTGTGTTGATTTAATAGCAGTTTTGTCAACCCACAATGGCTGAAGGAGAAATGGGTTTGATTGCAGATTTACTGTCAAAGTCATTTTTAAGATGAACTTTCAAGAAAAGTCGGACATCATTAAAAAGGTCAGACTAGAAAAAAATGCAAATAATATTTCAAATTTTTGTGTTATTATTGATGCTTTGCCATCCTTTGCCAATCATCTCTGCGGTGTGAAAGAGTGACTTCCAACCGGGTGTGAAAGAACCACTTCTGACCCCACATGAATCCAAATGATGGAAAAAAACTTGAACAGTTTAATGATTGCATTTCTTTCTTCACAAGTTATTTCCTGGCTAATGGGAACCTCTAGTACAGTACAAGGCATGTTGTAAATCACTACTTTTTTACAGTGGCAGCTGCGGATTGATTCAGACATAGCACTACTGAAGGCCAAGAAGTGACATGTACGGCCCGTCACTGGAATTAAGTCAATGTAAAACTATACTGAAAGCAAACGTCCTTCGGTCGTGACGAAACACCAACATGACGAAAACATGAACTCAAGGGGCAAAAAAATAAAACTGTGAGAAGGCAGTAAAAGTGAAATGACCACCATTTTTATTTTTGAATTCCATTGTTTTTTACACGATGCACAACTCTCATTAATTATGAAATAATCTAATTGTTACACGTATTTGCATTTTCATCAGAATCAGAAAGCCTTTAATTGTCCCACAATGGGGAAATTTGCATTATACTTTAAGAAATATCAGTTGATATTATGAAAACATTCCCACATACTGTATATACAACTCTGGTGGTCAACTAGCAATATAGAAAGAAAACCGACTGGACTTAAATGCGTCGTTGGTTTGAATAATTATTTACAGCTGTTGTCTGCCTAATGGGTCACTGGCAAGCAGGTGAATGAAATGAAACAGAAAAAAAGTTCAACACATCTCCGAGGTCTGCGGCCGTCTGTCAGACAGGATTTGTCTGCGAGTCCTCGCTCACACTTTCCAGAATGATTCATCACAGAAAGTAAGGAAACACTGCGACGCGTTCACCTTTCAAAAGCAACAGCTGTCAAGTTAATAAAAAACGGCCCCCCGTTCATCAAAAAACGGCCCTTGTTCGAGCGACTCCACGGAAACTAAACGTCAGCTTGTTTGACTTTCTGGAGGGTGATTCCTTCCTCTCATTACTGGTAGCTCAGTATATCGAATGTGCGGGATTCCACGCCGATGAGGTGATTTTAGAAAAATGGTGCGGCTCACCATTACGTGAAAATGGCTTGAAATCCATATCCGTTGAAATAATGACCATCGCGTGTCAGTGACTTGACAAATGTGTGAAATGTGTGGCCGTGTAGTCGAACACATTGGCTCTTTTGTGTCTTTTGAATCGCTGCCTTGGTGACTTGAACCTCTGTTTCTCAAAGTGAATGGTTGCTTCAGTGTCCTTCATATTTTAAGTGCATATACCTACGAAATAGATGTTGCCACCATAAAAAAACCTCTGACCTTAGCTTTGGGTCAGTTGAATACCTCCAGATGAATAATTATAAGAATACTTGTACGTTTTTAAAGAGAAATTATGTGATTTTTAAGGAAAAGGGTTTGAAAATTCACTTGTTGAATTGTGATTGTCTTGTTAAACTTTAAAGGACAACCGACACCATTTTTTTGTTTCCTAACTGACATCAGAAAAACGTATTATACCATCTAAAATACCCAAAACACGCAGGCTGATATTTTTAGTCAAATGAAGAACACCAATAAAAATGACTTCAAGTGTCCAAAAACGACTTCAAAATGAAACCGGAAATGTCCAGTTTCAGAAAGTCCTGCCCCCAGTTCATGACGTCACGCCAAGACGTCTTGCATTGCTCGAGAATCAAAACCATGGCTTCAGATTCAGAGAAGATGCTTTCTTGTTATTCATCCAGTTATGAATATGATTCAAATAGTTCTGAAGAGGAAAGCATACATGTTTGCAATCGATTAAAGGAGTCCTCCCATATCAATTTGAGCCGTCAATGATAGCAATTTAGCACCCAGAAAATGCAGAAGATGGCGCCCAAGCTCAATTGGAAATGGGCTGATTTGTCTGCTGGGAATTTGTGTCAACTAGTTTCAAATAGTAGTCTTGGTGCAACACACAACCATTCACCATGGCGTTATTTATGTGTTTTCCTTCTAATTTCGCCATCAACACGGACCAACACGAAGTTTTCAGACCAAACAAAGTACCGCAAAATGCATTGTGTGCCGCTTTCTCGGTCAGGGGCGTTCCAAACGTGACGTCACGTGGGGATCGTCATCAACTCCAAAACAAGACTTTCTGAATATTCAGCGCGAGTCTTAAAATGTAAAATATCGCAATATGCGGTGGACTCTTTGTAAAATACGCTCAGTAGAAGTCATTTGAAGTTATTTTACAAATTATGGACACAACTTGTCCGCAAGCGTCGGTTGTCCTTTAACTCTGAATGACAACTTTGACAACAATGGAGGAAATATGTTATCAAGTTGGGTCTGTGTAAGCTCTCAGTCGTACAGGAGTGGTCCATCAATGAAAAGGTTTCTTCAGCCGTCATTTGTAGTTCTTTGAAGGTGTCGGACGTTTCGCCTCTCATCTAAGAAACTTCGTCAGTCTTACTGGGATGAGAAGCGAACCGTCTGACACCTTCAAAGAAGTACAGATGAGGTTTGAAACTACCAGTAAGACTTTAGTTTGCTGACAAAGTTTCTTGGATGAGAAGCGAAACGTCCGACACCTTCAAAGAAGTACAGATCATGGCTGACGAAACCTTTTCATCGAGTTATCAAGTTCGGCACATGAAATGGTTAATATAATTATGTTCAACTTTTTTTTTTAGGAAAAACATAAGAACTTTGCTGCTGGCAAGTGGAAATTTATCAATTGTGAGACTTAAAAAGGTGAATTTAATTGAATTCTTTCCAGATATGCATTTTTTTCTTGTAATGATAACATTGTTCTCATAATATAAATGAATTTGGTATCGATATGTTGATTTTCTCAATCGTAGGAAATGTTTTCTTCCATTGACATTTAACAAGTTCATGGCATGAATTTAGGATGGTGTCAAGGTGAAACGGTGGTATTTGAGAGAAAAAAATGTCTTCTGGTGTACATTTTATTGTGCATTTTAAGCTCTTGTAAAGTGTCAGAGTGTGATAAAAATCAAAATAAAATGTATTCTTATTGATAATAATAATCATCATCATCATCATAATCATAATATATATTACTATTATTCTGTAAGAGGTCTCTGGATCCAAAATGTGAAGCTATGTGCTTCATCCAATGAGCTACAGGAAGGAGATGAACAAGCAGAATTTTGGACCAACTGGATGCAGTTGAGGGAGGACTGGCTGAATCCACAAAAAAAGTGCATGAATAGTCATCAAGATCAAATTAGATAATCAACTTTAGCGAGCTGCTTAAACTGAAAACAACTTATTTTTTATTATCGACAATACCTTATAGCCGGCCCATTTTCAGAACTCAAATTTCAGACAGTTGGCTTTAGATAAGACACCAGTGAGCCCAAGTCAACAGGGTAGCCCAAGAGCCAGAAATACTATGGTCCATTGTATACAATCCTGCCGTCTGATCCAACAAAATGAGACACACAGCGTCTGCAGTGCCATTACTCAGGGGAATATCATTAAAAACCCACAACAGGGCTGACTTACCCTTACTCGGGATTTAAACCATTCTGCTATTTATAGCTCAACCACATCATTTTAAGATTTATTCCACAGCTGATGGGAAGCCAGTGTAAAGCCTTTAGGACTGGAGTCAGATGTTCTGGTCACAACACCAGCTTTAGCATACGGAATGAGCTAGCTGCAGCTGTTTGATGCTCTTTTAAGGGCGATCGGGCAGAAACCTCCTGAGCTGTTTGAAGTTTCACATGGCTTGTTTGACCGTGAAGCCAATTATCAGATTAAAGCGTGTGAGCGAAATAGCTTGCGATCCCGTTCAGAAATCTTACTTTGCTGAGAGAAAGTGTTACGGGGGCTGCGAGGATGGGGTGGGGGATTAGGGCTCTCGCAGCATGCCCGGCAAGTCTTCATGCGTCCGGCCCACCTTGCATGCCTGCGTGTACCCATGTGGAACGTGCCCAATGTTGCACCTTCGATGCTTTGACTTGCGCACCAGTAAATAAAAATAAACGCCTGACAGGAGCATGAAATTAATAATAATCAATATTTTTTTTTCTATGACAGAACCTTTTCCCCATTTGTCCATGATTTTATTTGACAGGGGTGCATCTAGGACATATTTATTTTAATGTTTATCTGTATTTCATTTCTATTTCATTTCATTTGTTTGTATTTTTTTTCTTTCTTTTGTCTTATTTTTTATTTTATATTTTTTTGTATTTTATTTATTTACTTTATATCTTTCATTTTATATATATTTTTATTTTATTTTTTATTTCATTTTATTTTGAATTTTGTTACTTTTTTTCATTGTTTCTTGTATTTTATTTTGTTTATTTTTGTATTTCATTTTTATAATTTCTTGTTTCATTTTTTGTATTTTTTATTTGTATTTTATGTTGCTATTATATTCATATTATATATATATATATATATATATATATATATATATATATATATATATATATATATTGTTTTTATTTGAATATATTTCGTTTTTATATTTGTTTTTTTTTCTTTTTTTTTTTTTTTTTTTTTTTTTTTTAATTACGAAGGAGTTTCGGACAGAGCACAGACTGTAGTAGCGTGGAATGGATTGCTGGCCAGAATTGAGTGGGGGAAAATACCCAAAACAAATGCATTTCTGTTGTTGCTAAGGAGGCCAAGCAAAATGCAGAGGTGGGCCACATTCAGCCCACGGGCTTTAGTTTAGGAACATCTGCTCTAAATTGTTCCTTGATGTAAGTGTGGATGCGGATGGTTGCACGTGCTCTCCTGTTTTCAGCCTAGTCATCACAGTCATTCATTCCCGTGTCCGCAAAAGGGATTTTTGTTTTTCCATATTTGCCAGCATATGTTTTGTGTCATGGTGGACAAATAAGAGTACAGGGGTTGAAGTGGTGGGAAGGAGGGGGCACCACTCACCCTCAGCTGATGAAGAAGCGTGACGCCTCCAGTCCCCGGTCCTCCTGCGGGGCCTTGTGGGTATTCCACCGCAATTTCATGATGTAATTCCAGTCAGGCTGCACACACTCTGAGGAACAAAAAATGGCAGAAAAAAACTAACAAAAACAGCAGCAAGGAATGCAAACTCTGCGTGGAAATCTATTAAGGACCGTAGCAGCGTGTGTGTCATTACGTTTCAGACAAGGTGGCTGAATTTGGAACTGCACCATAACTGCAACGATGTGTCTCTGCACCGACTTGACTGATTGGCAAGATCAACTGGAAAAAAAAAAGAATCTTTGAGAGGACAAGTCAATGCGCACTGACATGTTTGTTCATCGACATATTTCCGGAAGGAAGAGATTAAATAAAGACGTAACCATCAAAAATAAGTGCGTTTGAAAGACATTTTGTGTCTTCACGTGCTTTCAGCAAAGCATAAGGAGAAAGAAAAGGTATCTGCTTCCAGTAATTACTCTGCCAGCTTGGCCCCTTGCCTTGCGGGTGCTCCTCAGAGACAGGGATTGATTTCAAGGTCCTGCTTCTCGTTTTGAAAATCCAATGAAGGCAAAGGCACGCACCCTTGCAACACCCCCTTACGCATTCGACCTCATAACCCCTGTTTACACCTCTAGAACCTGCAGGACGACTGGTTGGTGGACACTTGTTTTGTCACGATCTGTAAGAGAGCCCAAGACTAGGCAAAATGAAATTCGGGGGGTCATCTCGTCATGCTAATAATACTGATCATCAATCTTTTCTTCAGCTTATTTGAACAACGCACCTCTACAAGAGAGGACATAGCACTTTTAGTCCCCGTAGGCAGGGGGGACTAAAGGTCACAATCCCCATCCTGCCCTCAGTGTCCACACTGAATGTGATTTCTTTGGGGCTCCAAAAAGGTCAAAGTCAAGTGGAGGAAAAGAAGAATGAAAATCCGAGCTGAAGAATTGAGAAGTTGATGAGTATCTCCCAGGAGACCTTGAAGCCCAATTAGCAGATCCTGACAATGACCTTTATTTTATTGGTCAACCCCGGATTGGGTCATATTGGATGGCATCATATAACGCAAATCTGGGCCCTCCACTTTATTGTATTCGGCCCATGAAAGCGAATCAAACTTGTAAAATTCCACGATGCTGTTTAAAGTCTGAACCAAAATTTCAAAAATGAGTTTGAAGACCTTAATATAACAGATCATATTCTGCCAATCTTGGAAGGCTGAACTCCGCTTGGACAGCATTGGCAATGAATTAATGATATTACATGGAACCAATCAATATTAGATCTGTGCTTGTGATTGCAGTTGAGTGCTTGTGAAAGCACTCAGACCCAAATCAAAATCCTGCAGCGGTATGCTGTAAAGGTTTGATTCCCCCCACCCCAATTTCCAAGAACATTGACCTCCAAAAACATTGGATACAAAGATCTAAGTGTGAAAATTGGTGGCTTGCATGTTTTGTGTCTGCTCTGAAGTGCTTCCGGAGACAGTCAAGGTCTCACGTTGGCTGGGAAGATGGAACAAAAGCATGTGTGTGATGAAAATGCTTTTGCTATTATTTGGTCTTCTGCCTGACGTGAAAAACGTGGTTGATGGTGCTGTTGGTTCAAGCGTCTTTGTTTCCATGGAGGAAGCACAAAAGCATTGAGAACACAATTCTGTTGTAAAGCGCTGGGCAAACACGTGCAAATATTTGCAAACTCGCAGTGAACATCCTCATTTCGCTTCTCGCTCACAACCGGCGAGTGCAAACATGCCCTGACATTCAGGAGACGCCGAAAGCCTTGTTTTGAGCGGAGGGGAACATTTTACGATTACGATTACGATTTATGGAAATGTATTTTTTTCAAAGTAATTTTTAGCACCTGTTCTCAGTCGCTTGCTGCCAAGAAATGTGAGACTCGTATAACATCGTTTTGAAGAAATGTAAAGATGAGGCTCTCGCTAACAGAATTAGCATCAACTTTATTGGCCAAGTATGTAGAACACACAAAGAATTTATCTCCGGTAGAACACGCTGTACTCGTATCGTCATAAAAAGAGACAGACAAATATTTATGGAGACACTAATACACGCTAACCTAATCAAATCAAATTCCTTCACGAACCTCTCAGAAACGACTATGAGACAATGTGCAAGTACAGAGCTGGAGCTCCAATGATTAGAACTGCTTGCTGTTCCACAGATTGCAAAGAGGCACGATACAGTTATATTTGGGTTACTGTTTAGAGAGTTAATGGCAAGGGGAAAGAAGCTGTTTGTTGGATTTGGTGTGCATGGATTGGTAGCGCCTGCCTGAGGGGAGTTGCTGGAAAAGGTGATGGGCAGGGTGCGGAGGGTACAGTAGGATTTTCCATGCTCTTGTCTTGATTCTTACACGCTCCCATACAGTCCTCCCTTAAAGAGACCAGTTGCTTTCACTTCAAGATGTTTGTCACTTCCATTTGACAGTTAAAGGTAGTGACTCATAAAGCTACAGTGACTCAGACAATGAATATTTAAAGTGATGAAACATTTAACAAACCAAGTATTTACATGTATCTGCATTTCTGGCCTTTATTCAACTCTAAATTCCTAGGATTTATTAAAAAATCAACGTGTGGGAAAGACACTGTGGTATAGCCGGGGAAGTTCACTTTTATTAATGTTGTTATTATTATTATTATTATTATTATTATTATTGGATGGGATTGGATGTACCTTTATTCATCTCGCAGTAGAAACATTTACATTTTACAGCAGCAAAGTTATGAAAGGAAAGCAAGAAGTAGAAAAACAACATACAGGAGCTGCTGGAAAGGCAGCCACTCTCGCAGCGCCATCTTGAAGTAAAAAAAATAAACCCTAAATAAATTACATGACAACACAAAGACACGGAGAGTCAGTCATTCTTCAGCACTTGTTGTACCCTCTGTGACATGAGGCAGTTCTAGATGAAAGAGGATGGGATGTTGTTTTTCATAGCTTTTGTTCAAGTTTAGGTATTGATTACTTCACTGTGTCACCTAGAGAAAGATGAGTCCCCTCCTTGTAACTAAGCATACACACACGCGCACACACACACACACACAATACGAGTTGAGGGGGGCACCTGAGTGCAGCATGGAATGTTGCGGAATGTTATCCGAAACTACTTTGTCGCAGAACTTTCAAAAGGGAAACCCACCCACAGGCTCAACGTGGTTGCCAGGCAACAGGGAACACTTGATAACAGCCACTGTGCTATCTGAGCTGTGTGCGTGTGTGTGTGTGTATGTGTGGGTGTGTATACAGCTGGCTTTGCAGTGACAGTGTTAATCAAAAGCGCTGACTTCCTGGCCCTGCGCTTCCTTTCATTTTGCAGCCTTGGGAACGAACGCTTTGTGCTCATGATGTCATTTGGAGAGCGCAAGTTCCGTTTGTCTTGCGACCAAACGGCAAAAGAAAATAAGCTGTGTTTAAAAAAAATAAAGCAATGATTCATCTCGATGAGACAATTATCTTTAGCGTGATGTTGACATTGGAAATGTAATTTTATTGGATGACTCTTTGTAATTCTAATAAGATTGAACTGGCACCAGATTGCTTTTTACTTTTTATCTAGCTTTTATCTACATTGTCGAGTTTAAAAAAAAAAATGTTTTTTTTCTGTTGTCCTCGACTGTCAATGGTGTTTCACATCATATGTTAGCAGTGAGCTAGCAAACTTTCATGCTATATGGTTGGTGTAAACATATTGCCGTTTTAACCTACAATGTTAAATCGCCTTTCATTGTATACTCTGTTGTAGGAGTTTCAGGTCTTTGTATTAAAGTAGCAGTTGTTTCCAGTGTCATAATCACAGCATTGTTTATGATAATTTCCATTAGCCTGTCAATGGCAATTCACATTAAATGTGAGCATGAAGCTAATGGACATTTGGAATGATTTTGTTTGGTTGTACATTTTTAGTTTTTAAATGAATGATGACTCATTCGCTTTTGTGTGTGTGTGTGTGTGTGTGTGTGTGTGTGTGTGTGTGTGTGTGTGTGTGTGTGTGTGTGTGTGTGTGTGTGTGTGTGTGTGTGTGTGTGTGTGTGTTTACAGCCAACTTTGACCTTGGCAGGTATTAAGAACATGAAGCAAGCACACTTGGAGAAGTGGAGGTGAGTTCTTTGAATTGAGCAGATATTATGCTAAACTTGGCCAAGCCCGTCAGATTTCTTGTACCTCCAGTTAGGGCACTTCCATCATTGTATTTAATATCCATCCATCCATCTTCAACCAACCCATCCATCCATTTTGAACACCACTTATCATGAACAGCGTTGTGGGGTTTGTGGAGGATCCTGCATCCTGTCATAGCTGACCTTCGCCAGAAGGTATATGACTCCCTGAACTGGTTGCCAGTTAGTCACAGGGCACGTATAGACACAAACAACCATTCACACCGTCTCACTACAACATCAGCGACCGCTCACATTTGATAACCTGAAATCCATGTATACGTTATTTTCTCTGACCCCATTATTAGTCTTTGTAGTCCTGTTTTTTTCCCGGAAAGAAAAAAAAACCCTGGAGCAATCCCTGGCTTCATTCAAATGATGTTATATGCCATTCTCCTATTTCTTGACTGTGAGTGAGCAAGAACAGGTGCAAAGGAATACTTTAAAATGGGTTCAAATAAGTGTGGATGTATTCAAACTGAAAGGGGAGGTGAGTCTGGAATGCATTAAATCCGAACAGAGCAAGTGGACCTGCAGCCTCAACGGCTACTGCTACCAATACATACGTTTGTCGCTAGCAGTATTTCAAAGCTGTCTGTTGAAGTATTTTGTAGTTCAAGCATTTGTTTTGCATTGGTCAAATTTTTGGCGGTCCAACATGTTTGTGACAATGTTTACGAAGAAGCACCTCAGACAAACAAGGTCTGCTCTCCGTCCAAGTCAAAATAAAACACTTCCACACGCTCTTTCAATTCAGTTGCAACCCCCCCCCCCCCCCCCCCCCCCCCCCCCCCCCCCCTCAAATCACTTTAAATCCACACAAATTTCCAGAGAAGTGAAAGAGGAGCTGAGCTCAACGGACAGGCAGTCAAAAACAAAACCAAGAGGCGTCTCTCTCCCTGCATTCTTTCCATCACCGGGAATTTGCTGAGGTTTGGATCCCGCAAACTTTTGCCGTCCACACGTTGGACTCTTCGCACGTGAGTCAACAACCTTTGGAGTCCGCACCTTCACAAAAGCATCCAGGGAGTCAGCGGTGGAAAGAAGTCGCAGATGTACAAGTCATCGGGACATCTTGGCAAAAACAATTAAGATAGCCTGGCGAACATCCTGCAAGTCAAGTGGAATCAACACCGTCAAGTCTTAAGTTGAGTCAAGGAAGTCATAATCATGCTTAGTCACAAGACAAATGCAAAAATTAGCCAACTTGATGTTGTGACTGGCATTAGTTGGCCATACGAACACATTTTTGTTTTTGTGCTCCTCAACTCTCTTGAGTATCGCAGTTCATCTTTTGCAACATCCTCTGATGTTATCCAAACTTTTTTTAATGGGTTTGTTCAAGACACAGGAAAGTCCCACGCTTGTGCCACAACATGCCGGGCAGAACTGAGCATGATTAAAAGACATGTAGGATAATTAAGAGCAAAGAAAAAAAAGGAACAATGTGTCCCCTACGACGCTGCAAGAATATGAACTGTTTTCACAGAACGGATAGTGCTCTGTATTAATGTGTTGCTACTGAACTGTGTGTTAATGTTTGAAGGTTTAAAATGACTATAACAACAAAGCCGATTTGGTTGTGTCGTGATCAATGTTCCCTCTAATTTTTCATGTGTCTGAGCAGACACACAAGCTCCCTGAGCACACCGAGGACCACTGTGAGCAACATCAGATGTGTACGCTGTGGCCTGTAACCTGAACGGTGAGTATGGGCAGGGCACATTCGCACTGTTTTGCTCCGATTGGCTGCGTAGCGAACGTGAACTCTACGGCATTATTGGCTGGACACCTGTCACTCATTGAGTTACATTGCATATATATCCATGTATATATAATTGGTCTAATTAACCAGATTATATCAGTTCTAAAATTAGATATTAAGTAATGTGTTTCTGTTTTATTTTATGTTGTGCGCTGCATAAATGTTCTTGTGCGCTGAGTATGTGCAAGCAGTTTGCAATTGCACACGTGCGCAGCTGAGAGGGAACATTGGTCGTGATTGAGTTTTACTAAAAAATTCAACTAGGTAGTGACAAAAAAACAATGTGAGACAAACTATCTGAAAATCGTGAGTTTTCATTTCCTCAAAGTGATGTTATAATAATAATAATACATTTCATTTATAAATGATAGATTCAATTTCTTGACAGACAGGGAGGGTGAGGCAGAGGGAGAGAGAAAACCAAGGCTAAGGAATATTTTAAAATTTGTGTTAAAAAAACACTTGTATGTTTACAGCATGTAGGAGGGGTAAACCTACAATTTAAAAAAAAAATCACCAATTGCAGTTGTCTATATCCAGTTGAATTTCAGATCGGCAAATCCTGAACGTAACTCACTGTAAACTGCGCCGCCTATTTTTGCACCAAATAAGAACAAGAAGAACAGTAATAATAATAAATAAATCTGCAGCTGGAGTTCAACACGCCTTCCTGGAAGATGGCGCAATGACACTTTGGACTAGATTCCAACTTGTCCCATCCATGGGAGCTTGTTGCTTCCAGCTGATATTTCATCCATGCGGGATCAATCAGTCAATTGGCGCAGACGAGCGAGAGAGGTGGCCTCACATTTTCTTTTTTTTTTTAGAAAGTCATCATCGAGACTCAGACCGCGTCTTGATTTGATTTAAAAGGGTCTCATAAGCTTATCGAATGCATGTCAAGAAATCCAAAATATACAACAGCCACCGTGAAGGGAGATGAAAAACGATCCTACAAGACGGAAACTTCTGCCTAGCGGCTAGCATGTTTGTTTCATATGCAAGAGGGTATGTGTTACAATCCTCGATGTGTGGCTTGAGTGTTACTGGTGTAATGCAGTAGTTTACTCGAAAGATTTACTTAACTGCATATAAGTTGGTCAAACTTGGCACTCGTAGAAACACGTATGTGACTAATAAGTTGTTATTTGTGGGGTGAATTGTCATCCAAGTGATGAAAGAGCTTAACTCATTCACTGAAAATATGACAGAGCGCCATTCCCGAATGTGTAAAAGTTTTGATTTTTGTCGCTCGGGTGCTGATAACACACTGGCCAGACCTCTGGCAATGATTTTCCCTACCACAAGGGGGCAGAATTTCCCTTTTTCCATGTTAGCACTTTGTTCCAGCTTCAGCTGTTAAGCACTACAGTATATAAATCAACATTTGAGTTGTATTTTGTACAGCCGCCGCTATTTCAAGCGCAGATAACGCCAGATCCATACAACTTTTTTTCTGATGAAAGAAGAGAGTCTAAGGTTTCTAATGCTGTATTGAATGTTTATGTAATCCCAAAACTCAATATTCTGGGGGTCCTGCAACATGAGTGACAATGACAAAAACCCTGGCACTGGAATGGACACATTTTTGCACGTCTGGCAGCGAATGAGTTAAACATGGACTTAACTTGTGTTTTAAGGAATAAAAACTCAAAACAGCTTTATGCGGCGGTCCTGTTGAAAGCCCTGTGCTTGTTCGTGTGCGTGTTGAAGGCTTGTCAGCCCATCAAGTGTGGAATGGGCCAAGTCGCTGGCTCTCGTTCACCCACAACAAACATAGCAAGGACAAATGGAGCAAAGATTTGAACCTGGGTCTACGCCACTATTACGACACGTCCGCTAGCATTACAAGCCTTTTGACAAGCCAAGGCACAAACATTTGGGACAATTAAGGGCTTGGGGGTGAAGTTATGGGAACGCAACAGGATGAAAAGCTTGCGCAAAAACACAAGTGGCTTTTTCAACAGGGCAGAATAATCACAAGGGAGAATGATAATGGAAATCAACAAACATTGTCAAAACTGAGAGCTTTTGATCTAGCTAGCTAACTAGCTGGCTAGCTAGCGAGTTGAATCGATAGCTCGCTAGCGAGAAGCTGGATAAGTCACTTGCTTGCGAGACAAATGAAGCGATAAATACTTTTCTTCAAAGGAATATAACATTATTTTTTAGCCCAAAAAAAGATTGTCTGAATGAACAGAATAGAAAGTCTCATCTCACCTCATCTCATTTTCCGTACCGCTTATTCCTCACTAGGGTCGCGGGGGTTGCTGGAGCCTATCTCGGCTGACTTCGGGCACGAGGCGGAGGACACCCCGAATTGGTTGCCAGCCAATCGCAGGGCACACAAAGACATACAACAGTCACTCTCACACTCACACCTAGGGACAATTTGGAGTGGTCAATCTGCCTGCCATGCATGTTTTTGGAGTGTGGGAGGAAACCGGAGGACCCGGAGAAAACCCACGCAGGTCCAGGGAGAACATGCAAACTCCACACAGGGAGGCCGGACCGGGACGCGAACCGGCGACCTCTGCACTGTAAAGCCGGTGTGCTAACCACTCGACTACCGGGCCGCCGAATAGAAAGTCATAGTTTAAAAAATAAAACGGAAAAAAAATGCATTTTGTTCATATTGTACGCGGCTCATTTGAGAAAAGATGACCCCCCCCCCAGAAAAAAGCCGGAATATAAAATAAATAAATAAAATAAAACAAAATACATGTATTTGTTCATGTAAAATATACATCAATTAATTTATTCCTGTAATAATACAAATACAACTTTGATTCTCAAAATATGATGTGAGTGGCACTGACACTCTAGCTGATGGGTTAAAAGTGATCATTTGTTCCTAGTTCATCGCTCTTCAGCGTGTTAGAAGTGGGATGGTAAAATCAGCAGGAAGCCAGGTGTTGAACAGAATAAGTTATGAAAATACAGTAAAGTCTCGTTATATCGATATTCAAGGGAGTCCGAAAAAAATATCGATATAACCGGGACTATCGATATATCCGACCCTGTTTGCATGTAATTTTCTCCGTGCGTGCATAGAAATAGTATCGATATAACCGGGACTATCGATATATCCGATATCGATATAACGAGACTTTACTGTATGACATAGAGCACCATTCCCGAATTTGTTCGGGTTTTGTTTTTTCACGTTTGGGTGCTGATAAAAACGCTGGCCACGGCCTCTGGCAATGCTTTTATTTTTCCACAAGGAGACAGGATTTCCCTTTTTTCCATGTTAGTGCTTTGTTCCAGCTTCAGCTGTGTTGGAGCGCTATATGAACCAATATGTATGTATTGCATTGTATTTTGGACAGCCACCCTCATTTCAAGCTCATCTAACTCCAAACCCATATTATTTAGGAATTAACTCTTTGATGAAAGAAGAGAAGTCTAAGGTTTCTAATTATGTATTTAATGTTTATGTAGTCCTAAAACTCAATATTCTGTGGGTCCTGGAATTCATGTGACAATGACAAAAATCCTAGCACCCGAGTGGACACATTTTTGCACGTCTGGTAGTGAATGAGTTAGATATTATGCATTTGCACTTAATATTAGTGTTTGTCTGAAACTTTTATATAAAATTTATATAGTTTTTCAATGCACTGAAAGTGTCCAAATAATCATGATGTTTTAAAACTGTTTAATGTTGCACTCACTGGTTCACAATCACGCCAAATGTTCTTTTTGGAAAACCATCTTTAAGCAATCCAGAATGTTGCCTTAGTTTATCTTGGTTATGAAGTGGGATTTATTTGGTTATACTTGGTGTAAAAATGCTTGGGGGAAAGTTTTGGGGGGGTCAGATTTATGTCTCGATATGTTGCAAGCACACCAGAGCTTTAATTGGTTGAGTCATTAGTTTAGTAGATTCATTTTAATGGTCCCTATATACATTTCCGGACACATACAACAAACACCCAACCGTGGCCTTAACCGGTTGGGAATAGTTCAAACTGTTCAAAACGATATCTGTTCAGTTGAGTTGGCAACAGAACGCGGAAACGGGCCGTCCGAACGTGTGTAGAGGGAGCGACAGATGAGTGAGGCAGCGCTGGACTCCTCCTGACCTTTCTTGTTGCTGCTCTCAGCGCTTGAGCTGCGCATGCGAGGCGAGGGGAGCAAAAGGCACGCACACGCGCGTACATTAAAACAAGGCATGTCCTACTCAGCACAGCTGCTAATTATGACCTTTATGAATGTTTGCAGATTTCTACAGGCGTGTTTTGCTCGTTGAAGTTGGCTGCGATAACCCTTGGGCTGACAAACCATATGATGGGAAAAATGCCAATGTCCAACAGGGCCAGTATGTTGGCCTTCTGGGGACAACATTAAAATCTGATCGGCTAATTCATTAAAGTTGGCTGGCTATTAAAAAAATAAAACATACTCAATAATTCTAAACGTCTGTCAATACAGGGCAAGTTCAGAATTTCATTACGCCGCCCTAACACCATTCTGAGAGAGTGAGTTCAGAGACGCAATACAAATACCTCATTAATTTCTGAAGGCAGCCTATGTTGTAAAACAATCAGCAGCTGTGTTGCTGACTAAAACATGCAAATCTCTTCCGGTTAAGTAAGCACTGAGAAAATGTTGCTCCACACGCGTTGGATTGCGAAGGTGAAGCCGCGTATTTTAATCCGCCCGCCGCGCTCTTGGTATCCCCCCGTCAAGACGTCTTATTAGCCGGGATAAGATCCGCAATAGCAACGGGCCGAAGTGGCAAAGAGGGCCGTGAACCCCCGCGATCCCGCGCTGACCTCCACCTGCTCCCTCACAGAGTGGAATGACAGCCCTGGCCGACTCCAACTGGCAGCCGGCAGCCGACGAGCGCTGGCTGGACTGTGAAGCCTTCGAAACTCTTAATTAACAACATACACACTGCAACACGCGTCCGATCGCTGCCAGTGGGGATGAAAGGATGACGGTGGCAAGTAACCAAGATCAAATATTTTCATACCGTATGTAATCAAATGGATTTTTCAGGAATCTGGATTTGACTTGAATACTGGGGAACCTTCCAAGATGTCACGCATTGAAATGAATGGAAACAGCAAAAACGTGTCATGTGATTTTTGTTTGTACTTTTACATTTTACAGTCTTTTTTCTTCTACATAAAGGAGAGGAGCCTGAGGCAAAAATGTTCATGTTGCGCCTCCAGTCATCTTAACGCATTCACTGCCGGACGTGCAAAAATGTGTCCACTCCAGTGCCCACTTTTTGTCAATGTGAGTCAAATTCCAGGACTCACGGAATATTGAGTTTTAGGACTACATAAACATTCAATGCAGCGTAAGAAACCTTAGACTCTCTTCTTTCATCAGAAAAAAGGAAGTTAATCCCTAAATTATATGGGTCTGGAGTTATCTGAGCTTAAAATGGGGGCAGGTGTCCAAAATACAATGTAATACTGTACGTACATATTGGTTTATATAGCGCTTTAACTACAGCTGAAGCTGGAATAAAGCGCTAACATGGAAAAAGGGAAATGCTACCCCATTGTGAAAAAGAAAAAACATTTCCAGAGGCCATGGCCAGCGCTTTATTGGCACACAAACAAGACAAACCAAAACCCGAGCAAATTCAGGAATGGTGCTCTGCGTCATATTTTCAATTCCAGAATAAATTCACAAATGCCAGTGACTGAATTAAGAAAAGTCTTATTAAAATTGCATGAATGGAATATGAATGACGTTCATTAAGTCGCCGCAATATTGTCCTGCTGAAACAAAAGTCACAGTGCCCTCTGGCTCACATTGTGAGTGTCATGCTACTAAATGAAAGAAACGGGTGTGTCGTCACCAGTCTCGTTTTCCATAATTATTTCTTCAAGTACAAAGCGTGAGTATTTTACGCCACCTCTGACCAAATCAGCGCTGCGTAAGGAGTCTGCAACGTATAAAGAGGGAATGAGCCTCGACCGAATCATAATGTGGTGTCACTGAGCAATAATCACACACAACGTGAACACGCGCCTTCATTCTTCCGGCATGGTTTTCCCCACTTTAATGATGTGAGCAGGTGTCGGGGCGTAAACATACAGGAAAGAGAAAAAAAAAAAACACCTGAATGTCACTCATCGCCAGAGGCCTCAACGTTTGCCGAACGCGCGCGGAATGATCGGCAGCCTTTTGGGAACCCTGACGCAACGGTTCACATCAGAGTTGGAAGGAAGTCACATCTGTGCAAGTCATAAGGAGGTCAAATGTTTGAAGCATAAAGCTCCCAGGGTGACCCAAGTCAAGTCCAGTCTTGACTCACTTGAAAACCGGAAGCGTTATGTAAAACGTCTTAAGGAAGAGCGGCTGCGAGGCAAAGCCCTATTTCCGATACAATATCATATTGATCACTCTCCAACATCGAAGCGTGTGGAACTTGAGACATTTAAACAGCTCCTTCCCCCAAGCCATTAACTCTTTGAACAGTAGCCCAAATGGAATTGTATAGTGCCTCTTTGCAATTTTTTTTGCTGATGACACTAGTGCAGCGTGTTCGACCGGAAACAAATTCCTTGTGTGTTCTACATACTTGGCAATTGGATTGGATTGGATTGGATATGCCTTTATTAGTCTCACAGTGGAGAATTTACATTTGACAGCAGCAAAGTGATGAAAGATGATTCTGATTCTGATTCTGAACTTGGGCTGCGGCATTTCTATGCTGGGCGATTTCACAATACATTCCTCATTTTATTGTAGATCAGGGCCAATTTATAACGGCTTCTTACTGCTGTGATGGAAAAAGACACGCAGGAATGATAAAGCAGCTGCCTATGGAGAAAGCATGCCAAACATTATCTTGTTGTGGACTCGCACTAACAAATACACAAAAGGTCATTGTGGTGATCTCCATAGCAAAGACTTTTCATGGGATTCTAGGGACATCAACAAGCTTTTACTTTCTGGCCTGCACGATGTCATATTCTGGCTTCACTCATGCTATCTAATCACTTCAGCATGTGTCCTGTGCTATAATTTTTTTTCTTTTCATATGAAGTTAAGTTAGACGAAGGCTGGGATCCAAATCAACCATCATCACCACACTCAGGACAGACAAGAAGACATTTTCAACGAACTCCCGACCACATACGTCTTTGTTCTTGCAAAGAATACAGCTTTTTTTCCCTGATAAAAATGTTGTCTTTTCACCAAGACCCATCGGTGAGGGAACGATTTGTGTTTTGAATCACAAGTGAGTCGTTTGTTTTTCTTTAACTATCGCTGTAAATGTAAATTTGAGCCTGGAGGCTCAAAGACTAAGATTTGAATTTTTTGCTTTCGTACCATATTTTCCTCAGTAAAAGATGTACCTCAAAGCCTTCAATGGTCTTCAAAGCTCGCAGCGGGCCTTAAAATCCAATGTGTCTTGTGCATGCTCATTATGGTAATATTTGCCCCCAACATGGCGCATTGCTCGAGACTTGCTTACAGCCCAGAGTTCAAACTTCAGGCAATCGGTTATGAAATTTAACAGGGAAATACCGTAGAGCAGAGAGTTCAAGGATATAACTTGCTGTTGGTTAAGTGAACTGTGTCGCGGCTCTATTAAATATGTTTTACTGACATCTAATGGCTTTGTTGGCATTTCCTTAAGCCTATCTCCATGGAGTGGATGAATCGTAGATTGCGTTTTATAATGCGGTGCGTCCAGTGTTAGGGTTACGAGTTAGGGATTTTGTTCGGGTGTTCTGGTTAAGGGGTTAGGGTTAGACGTGTGGGTTAGGGTTAAGGTTAAGGTTAAGAGTCTGGGTTTAGAAATAGGGTCAGGGGTTAAGATTAGGGATTAGAGTTAAGGTTTGGGTTAGGCTCGGAGGTTAGTGTTAAAGGGATTGGGACACTGTTTGGGGGGTTAGGGGTTGGGTGGCAGGGGGTTCAGTTTCAGGTTAAGGTTAGGGACTTTGGGGGTAAGGGTGAGGGCTAATGGTTAGCATTATAGTTTGGGGTTAAAGGTTAGGGTTCAGGGTTATGGTTAGGGTTGGGTTAGGTTGGTTTTAGGGGTTAGGGTTAAGGTTAGGGTAACAGTTAGGGGTTAATGTTAGTGGTTAAGGTTGTGTGTTTTAGGCGTGGGGGGCTCGGTGTTAGAATTAGGGTTTAAGGTTACATTTAGGGATGTTATTGTAAGGGTTCGGTTTAGGGTTAGGGTAGGAGTTTATGCTTAGGTGATATGTGTTAGGGTTACGGGGTTATGGTGACAGGGGTTAGTGTTCAGGGTTAGGGTTGATGTATAGGGTTAAATTTATGGGTTACGGTTGGGTGTTTAAGTTATGGGGGTTAGGTCTAGAGTTAGCGTCGATCGTTTCATTTAGGGGTTTTGTGGTCAGGGTTATTCACATCATTTAGTGTTAGGGTTACCAGGTTAGGCGTTAAGGGTTAAGGTTGGGGGTTAGGGCTTTGGATTCGGGTTGGGGTTAAGGATTTGGGTTAGGGGTTAGGAGTTATGCTTTGGCATTGTTGTTAGGGGTTGGGTGTTTGGATGATTCAAGTTCGGGTAAAAGTAGGAGTTTAGGTTCGTGTTAGGGTTTGGAATTACGCTTTTGGGGGTGATGCAATCAAGTCTGTGTTTGGGGATTAGGTTTCTGCAGTCGGAACTAGGGTAGGGTTCAAAATGTTCAACCATATTGCACACAATTTAAAAAAAATGCTCCTTTTAGCCCGCTATGGTCTCATTCTTGACCAGTGAAATGCTGTTCTTGAACAACGCCTTTTTTTAACATCCCAGCGTGCCAATGGAAACGTGTGTCACAGACCATGACACAATTGTTTGGTGGCAGAAATGTTGAAATTTTATATTTATTCTCCACATTTTTACTGTATTGGACAACTGTGTATTTGTGTCGTGTTTATCATCCAACACAAAGCATAATAAAACCAAATACAGTGAGATCTTGGTTTACGAACTTAATTGGTTCCCAGACAGAGTGTGTAAGGCGCAAAGAGTGTATCCCAAAAAATGTTTTCCCATAGGAAACCATTCAAATGAGAATAATCCGTTCCCAGGTTTCCATAAAATATAATTTTCAACTAAGTAAGCCTTAAAAGTACAAACAACATGATGATGGTGATTCTCATAGCCGCTGTTCAATAAAGGCTTACACACCAACTCCTGAATAGCCTGCGTCTGCTTGTCCTCTTGAAGGCAAATCAAATCCTCTGTGTGCCGTGGTGGATGTGTATCGCGAAAAGTAGTGCGCATTCCAAGGTTTAATTTTCATAAATTTGACGTTCGTAAACAGAAAAGTTCGTGAGGTAAGGTGTTCGTAAGCCGAGGTCTCATTGTATATATTTCCCTCCACCTATCTCTTTCCATTTTCAAACATTTTTGAAAAACCTTAATGGAGCCACTAGGGCGGCGCTAAAGAGCCACGGGTTGCTAACCGCACAGTAGGCGTTTGCTCAACATGAATTAATAAGCACCGGTGCAGATGTTACAGACAAAAACATGCTTACAAAGGACCCGTGTTGTTATGTCAACATGCATGGCTTCCTTTGATTCCTTTCTCTCGGGGAGAATGAGGCCCGACCGCTGAGTCACACGTTGAAGAAAGCAGCAGCCGACCGAATGTGTGGTTCTTCCGATTAATACGAGCATTGTATGAAATGTGTTCCTTTGTTAACACCCTGCTGGGTTCCTCCTGGCCCTGGTATGAGTATGTGTGTGTTTTCACACTGGATGGGTCAAACTTCACGTCACTCATGATTTAGACACCGGAATGCAGTGTCAAATTAGTATTAATCGCAAATTACTAATCACAAATAACTCTGAGGAATGACCTTTGTCACATTTTAATGGTTTCCCAGCAATGCTATTAACCCTTTCAGGGACAGCGGTCCAAAAAGACTAGTAAGAACAAAATAATCGAATTCATGTTTTGTTGTTTCTTCTGGGAAAATTATCTTGAAAGGACTTTGCCCAACGGTGACATTATGCAAAACCATGATGTTAGAATGGACTGCCATGCATCAATGAATATACATTTTCCATCATGAGTGTACCTAATAGTATGGCCAGTGAGAGGACACGGTCCTCAGTTCTGTAGGTACACACGCGTGTGTGTGTGTGTGTGTGTGTGTGTGTGTGTGTGTGTGTGTGTGTGTATATATGTGTTCACAGCTGCTTTTCATATCTGCCAGATAAGAAAATGTTCAGCGGCAAGGAAGAAAAACATAAATCTCAATCCCAAGAAGAATTCCCTTGTTTTTCCATCCCAAATCTCACACTGTCCGATTACCGTATCATTGTTCTCTGGGTTTCGACCAAAGACAAAAATGTGTATGGGTAACTAGATTTATGTTTTTAACAAAGATTATGTTGTTGATCCTGTGAAAATGACCAAGATAGCTATTTTATCATTCTTCAGTTGTATAATCAACCACATTACAAGTGGTGAAGACATTGGACCGCTTACTGTAAAATTATTTGATGAACAATCAAATGAAGACTTTGATTGTCTTAAATGCTGCATTTGACGTTTGTTTACTTTGGCACATAAAATCAGCTCAAATGTTTTTTTTTTTTTCAGAATTAACTAATTCAATGCAATTCGTGAATTTATTTGGGAGTTAAAAATATGATGTGGAGCGCCATTCCCAAATTTGTTCGAGTTTTGGTTTATCTTGCTGGGGTGCTGATAAAGCGCTGGCCTGACGTCTGGCAATGTTTTTTCCCTTCCACAAGGGCAGCATTTGCCTTTTTTTCCATGTTAACACTTTGTTCTGGCTTAAGCTGTTGTTAAAGCGCAAAAAAAAACTATGTATGTATTGCATTGTATTTTGGACAGCCGCCCTCATTTCAAGCTCATATAACTCCAGACCCATATCATTTAGGAATTAACTCTTTTTTCTAATGAAAGAAAAGAGTCTAAGGTTTGTGACACTGAATTGAATGTTTATTTAGTCCTAAAACTCAATATTCTGTGGGTATTGCAATTTGAGTGACAATGACAAAAACCCTGGCACTGGAGTGGACACATTTTTGCACATCGTTGGGCAGTGAATGAGTTAAGCACATTCAACTTTGTATTAGGTGGGAGCCAGGGCACACTTGCTACTATTTAGAAACCCTCTGATGGACCTTAAATCTATGATGTTTTAATAGGCCTTTTCCAAAAAAATTGATATTTTGGATTTTGAGCAGAAGTCCAGCAAAACTTTTATTTGAATTGCCCAACTCTGAAACGTTATCGAAATGTGTTGCCTTAAAATTTTCAATGCACGCTTTTTTTAGCACAAGCTCCTAAAGTTGAGTTGGAAGGATATTCAAAACATTCTTCAACACTGCTTGCCATGCAGTCAAATGGACAGATAAACGTACGTTTTTCTAAACATGCCAGGGATTAGCACATCCATTAGCACACCTGTAAGCGGTTTTGACATGAAGGCCGTTTCAAGTGTATAAAATTCCCAATAGGCCGCGTCTTGATGGCGGAACATTTACTTTTTGGCGCGAGGCCTGGCGTGAGAGCGTACTATGTGCGCACGTGTGCTACACGTCAAATCGAGCCCAGAAAACAATTCATTCACTGCGCTTAAGGAACGACTTATTTCAACACGTTGCCTCTCCGAAACAACAGTTGAAGGCCTTCGAAAGTCACCGTGAGGACGTGTGGAAAGAAAAACAGTTGAAGCGCAAGCATTTCCTTCATCGCTTCAGTAGTTTGTTCAAGTTGGGGTGGTGAAAGAAAGAAAGATGGGGGGAAAAAAGCAAAACAGATGAAAATGGTTTCAAGGTATGAAGTCAAATGTGAGCGTTTGTCCAATGACGTGATGGAGATGTCTGCACTAAGGAGCAATCGAGCGATTGTCAAATGTGCTTCTTTGACATCCTGCGTAATGGTGAACCACTGTCACCTTGAGGACAGTAACGAGAATTACAATTTAAGTGTTTCGGTGCACGTTCCAACTCTGAAAACTGATTGGATTGGATTTGCCTTTATTAGTCTCGCAGTGGAGAAATTTACATTTACATTGGTGACCAGTTCTGGGTGGAATGCGGGTCAATAAAGTGCTGAAGTGAAGAGCACCCGACGCATGTTGACCTCATAGTGCAAGGATCACAGTGCAACAGCCTTCCTGGGTGAGGTTTGCATGGTCCCCCTGTGCCATGTGGGTTTTCTCCGGGTACTCCGGTTTCCTCCCACATTCCAAAAACATGCATGGCAGGTCAATGGAACACTAAATTGTCCCTGACCATTCATGTTCACTGAGCATGAATGGTTGTTGGTCTCCGTGTGCCCTGCGATTGGCTGTCAACCAGTTCAGGGTGTCCCCAGCCTTCTGCTCGTAGACAGCTGGGATAGGCTCTACGACCCTACAAAACCTCAGCAAGAATAAAATGGATGTGCGGTAATTTTTAAAGTATGAGAGGTGTTGAAAATAAGTATTTTAAGTAATTGGACACCTTGGGAGAATCTGAAGTGAATGAAAACATTGCAGGAGAAATGAAATGATATGAAATCATTTTCTACATGGGTGAGAGGAATTTATTTCAGACAGAATTCATTATTATTATTAATATTCACACTTCTATACAATATGCCATTAAATCCAGAGGTTCATCTTAATACTTAGAACACCAAAAGTCAACCATTTCAAAGACAGCCTATTAAAGTACATCGTGTATAAAACAGATGACATGAGGAGAGACATTAGGCATCCGTTCAAGCTTTTCTCCAGAATAAAAAGTGGGGCGCATTTACCTTATTTCAAGATTGATCAACTTTATCATACAAGCGCAGAGAGCCCACTTTGCGTGTTAGTTTGTACATGAATTCAAACGGACTAGAGTTCATAGCAGTGACACTGATAAGACAAAAAAAAAGAAAAAAATCACAACGCAAAGGGCACTCGTAAACGTAAAACAGTTAAATGTTTTCCCACCTGGTAGCAAAGCTCATCACCGCTCCCTCGGTGACGTTCACCCCCGCCCACCAAGCGTCAATCATACACACGCACTCACACACAAATATCTATACACAAGATAAAAATTGATATATTTCAATTTCAATATTAAGGATATTACTGGATTCCACGATAAAAGGCAAACGAGAAGTAGAGACAGCATTCAAATGAACAAGGAGGGTGAATCCACAATCTCCTTTTGTCACCCCGAAAGAATCCCACTTCAACTTTCGGCTCGACTGGCCCGCCGTGACCCCGAGGGGTACACAGCGTGTTCCCTTTTCACGCCAACGAGGCCGACCCTTTTTCCTTTTTTCTTTCCTCAAGTCTCTTTTGCCCCTTTTTCCGTTGGTCTGAACGAAGAAAAAAAACATTTCCATGGCATAGATGCCACCGGTGCTGAGGCAGAAAGGTGGGATGAAAAACATGGCACTAGTTCCGTTTTGCGGAAAAATAATTTCCGTGGACGAGGGAGACGGGAGGCGCAGGATGAACAACAACACACACTTGCCATGAAACAGGGTTAAGTGCATTGCATTACGGGGTTAACAGCGTTCAGTCAGAGCTGGGTAGCCACAAAAAAATTATTTAAAAAAGCAACCGGGCTCGATTCAGGTGTGTGTGTGTGTGTGTGTGTGTGTGTGTGTGTGTGTGTGTGTGTGTGTGTGTGTGTGTGTGTGTGTGTGTGTGTGTGCTCGCGTGCGTGTGTGTAGGAGTGCGGTGGGCGAGGGGGTGTCCAGCAGTTCAGTGAGGGTACAAATGCTGAAATGTTTAGAGTTAAGCATGATGATGTAGGCACAAAAAAGGCGACAGGACCAAAAACAAAAACATCAACTAGACTTCCAGTGATTTTTAGTCCACCATTGACCAGAGGAGGACGCACATGTGTATGTTTCTGTGTGTGTATGTGTGCTGATAGCATATAATGTATTTATATCAGGGTGTCGGGGAAGGGCGCTTTCCTTACAAGAGGAGACAGCAATTGCTCTCTGTGGTTTTTTCTCTGTTTCTTTGACCTAAAAAAACACAGAGAAGAAGTAAGATTGATGATGAAAATTCATGAATGGCTAACATTGTTTTTGATGGAATTTTCCCTGTAATGAAATATTCTTAAAGGACAACCGACGCCTCCGGACAAGTTGTGTCCATCATTTGTAAAATCACTTCAAATGACTTCTACAAAGCGTATTTTACAAAGATTCCACAGCTTATAACTATATTTGTTTTAAGACTCGCGCTGAATATTCAGGAAGTCTTGTTTTTGAGTTGGTGACGATTCCAGATGTGACATCACGTCTGGAACGCCCCATGACCGAGAAAGCGACACACAATGCATTTTGGGTACTTTGTATGGTCTGAAAACTTTGTGTTGATGGTGAAATTAGAAGGAGAACACATAAATAACGCAATGGTGAATCGTGTGTTGCACCAAGACTACTATTTGATACTAGTTGACACAAATTCCCAGCAGACGAATCAGCCCATTTCCAACGGAGCTTGGGCGCCATCTTGTGCATTTTCTGGGATGCTACATTGCAGTCCAGACACCTCAAAATGACACGGGAGGACTTGTTTAATCGATTGCAAACATTTATGCTTTACTCTTCAGAACTATATGAATCATATTCATAACTGGATGAGTAACAAGAAAGCATCTTCTCCGAATCTGAAGCCGTTGTTTTGATTCTTGAGCAAGGCAAGAGGTCTCTGCGTGACGTCACGAACAAGGGGGCGGGACGTTCTGAAACTGAAACTTTCTGAGGTCATTTTGAAGTAGTTTTGGGACACTAAGTCATTTTTATTGGTGTTTTTTAATTGACTAAAAATATCAGCCTGCGTGTTTTGGGTATTTTAGATGCTAGATAACGTTTTTCTGATGTCAGTTAGGAAACAAAAAAATGATGTCGGTTGTCCTTTAAATGTCAAGTGCATACCTGTCAACCTTGGCTAATAGCTGTCCTTAAAATGATTACAATCCCTGTATAAAAGTTGCAGTACGCCGTACATACATTATTCGAAATGATAAAAAAAACGGCGGAAATGCATATTACCGGCCAAACGCACATTATGCTTTTATTAATGCGACCGTACGTAGCGATAAAAATATATATACGATTGAGAATACTAGCATTGTCGTTGGCTACGTCAAACTGTATAAAAGTTGTAGTACGCCATACATTTTTTGAAATGATAAAAAAAATGAATAAAATACAGGGAAAAACGTATATGTTGAGAGGTAAGCAAGTAGAAGCTTGATAGTTATGTGAATAATAATAATAATAGATTATTGATCTCATACGGGAAATGTAATCATTTCCTCAGCAATGATTGAATGAATACATTAATTTGATTAAGAACCGGCAAAGTAAAAAAAGGCCAGGTGCAGCATTTAGGAGGGAAATTTCAAATGCAACATGAAAAAACATTGTAATATCATTGTTGTGTGTACATAATGACAAAAAAATTAGGATAGGCGTGAAATGTACAGTACATGAAACCACTGTGCATAATATGTTTACCTAATTTCTATTTGCACATTCAAATTGAGTTTCTGATGCACCCTAAAGCACTTAAAAAAAAATAAGTAATTGGGCTGATTTTTAGGTCAATTCCCCCATCATTTTTGGGGCAGAAAAATGTCAGAGAAATCATGGAAACATTCCAAGTGTTGAAAAATGCCTCTATCGCTTTTCTTGATTGAAAAATAACAATACCTTTCATTTATAAAATGGGCTGAAACTCATTCTCATCAATTTAACTTAGCAAACTGGTATATACGGTGCCTCTCATCAAGGGATGACATCTCCAGTGAGGTGAGATCAGGTTGAACCGAGGAAAAAAGCACCCAGGAGGGTGCAAATAAGGAAATGAGATCAAGTCAAGACCGGCAGCGAGGAAGTTGGTTTGACGACAGCGAGTCAACCTGGGATTTAAATCCAGCACGGCGTTATGGACGCTTAGCTCAGGTGTCTATTTTGTGTGCTCACCATGAGAGTTGGGCTCTGGAAGCGTTTCCCTGGCAACCAGGTGCATGACGGTGGTCCGGCCCGGCGGCAGTTTCAATGCTGGAAGAAACAAAACAGAGATTCGGTCACCTCTCGACTGTTGATAAGGAACAGGGAAACGGCTGAGGAGACGACGGGATAGTCTAGTCTCGCCGTGGAAGAAATCAAGTGGGAGTCTCACCTCCGAGGGTCACGTTGCCGTGAAGAAAGCGTCCCTGGAAGATGAGGCGCAGTATACTTGGGCTGCTGACCTGCTCCTCCTCCCATCCTGGAGGGACAAAGAAAAATTGGGAGTGACGACAGTTACAGTATAAATTGCTCTGTGGAAATTGAATCACTCTTCCAACAGCTCGTATAATTCATAAAGATATTGTGCACGCCTTCAAACAACTCAACTTCAAGTTTAGGGAAAAAACAAACTGTCAGTATCAGGCCACCTGAACTACACTGTTGCTGGCCCAAAACCAGGAACACCAGAACATATTTTACAAATGTGATACAATCAAAACATTCTATCATTTAAAAAAAATATCTAAGCCCCCATTTGAAAAAAAAAAACACTTAAATTGATCCCTTTTAAATTATTCCAATGTGGATTGATCCCATTCACTGACTACTTGTGCAATTTTTAATTAACTCATTCACTGCCAGACAATGTACTAAAACGTGTCCACTCCATTGCCAGGGGTTTTGTCATTTTCACTCAAATTGCAGGACCCACAGAATATTGAGTTTGAGGACTACATTAAAAATCAAAGCAGCGCAAGAAACCTCAGACTCTTCTTTCATGAGAAAAAAAAGAGTTCATTCCTAAATTATATGGGTCTGTAGTTATCTGTGCTTGAAATGGGGGCAGCTGTACAAAAGGCAAATGCTGCCCCCTCGTGGGAGGGGAAAACGTTGCCAGAGGTCTGACCAGCGCTTTCTCGACATCCCCGCGCAAGAAAAACCAAAACCTGAACACATTTGGGAATGGTGCTCGACGTCATATTTTCAATTCCCCAATAAATTCTGGAATGGCAGTGAATGAGTTAACTAGCAACCTCAATAGCACCTTGATACGGTCTGTGCATTTTGGTCAATAAGACTGGTAGGCTGATATATATATATATATACATACAGTAAAGTCTCGTTATATCGATATTCAAGGGAGTCCGAAAAAATATTGATATAACCGGGACTATCGATATATCCGACCCTGTTTGCATGTAATTTTCTCCGTGCGTGCATAGAAATAGTATCGATATAACCGGGACTATCCATATATCCGATATCGATATAACGAGACTTTACTGTATATATATATATATATATATATATATATATATATATATATATATATATATATATATATATATATATATATATATATATATATATATATATATATATATATATATATATATATATTTATTAGACCACTGGTGTCAAAGTCAAGGCCAGAGGGCCAAATCTGGCCCGCCATATCATTTTATTTCAAACTGTCCCATGTAAACCGTACTACAATGTGGACTGCGGCAAAAAATGACTTTGACGCTTGTGTATTATACATTGTGAGACCAATAAAATTGATGGAATCTAATCTAATCTACCATAATTGATATACAGTCAGTGAAGAAAACTGTGAGCAGCACTGTCATGGTTGGTACCTGTAATATTGTGGCCTTGGGTAAACACTGACGCTGAAACCGCGACCTGACAGTAAATGTCTTACTAACTTGCCCCCGTGGCATAACTTGAGTTTGGGGGGGGGGTGATCAAGTCAACCAAGAAGCTCACCCGTGGGCCAGTTTTCAAAGACGTGTTTGGCGATGTCCGTGGCCGAGTCGTTTGGCGAAAATGTGAAGTCCTGCGTTTTCCCGCTGACCAGGATGAGGCGAAGGTGCACCTGAGACATCAAAACATCAATTGGTTATCAACACCATCGTCATCTCCGGCCGAACGGGTCCACCTCCTCTAACCTCGGCCGGCACGAGGCGACACGAGTTGACGGGCATTCCGCTCAAATGAGATTTAGACCCGCAGCCGATCCCCTGCCTTCGGACGCCGCGCGCCAAGTGAGCGGCGTTTGCCAGACGCCGTCGGAGAGAAGGGGGCGGGGCCGGAGGGGCGGCCAGCTCCCATGCATCCCTCCGTCTGTCTGTCGGTCTAATGCGCTAACCGCAGGTGTCCCAGACAGCTCCGGGCCATCTTATTAAATTTGCATGGCCAGGGCGTAGTAAAGAAGGGAGGGTGTGTGCGTTCGTGTGTATGGAGGGGATTGTGGGGACCACTATGCAACATGCTAAAACAAAGAACTAAAAATATACCGGGGACACCTATTTGAAAATGTTTTTTTTTTAATCATTATTTTGATGAGAAATTGAGAACAGCAATGACGGGATTGTTTCAACAGGGGTGTATGCAAATCCAACCACGTGATCAGAAAGCACTCTGTCTCATTGTTTGTGTTGTGTAAGATTTGGATTGAGTGGAAATCAATGAGGCAGCCAAAAGATAAGGACAGACAAGATATGAAATGCAATCGAAAATATGACACGAAGCGGCATTCCTGAATTAGTTCAGGTTTCGGGGTTTTTTTTTTTTTTGGGGGGGGGGGGGGGGGGGGGGGGGGGGTTCCGATAAAGCGCTGGTCAGACCACTGGCCATGTTTTTTCCATTCCCATTTGCCTTTTGTCCATGTTAGCGCTTTGTTACAGCTTCAGCTGTTGTTTAAGCGCTATATCAATCTGTATGTATGTATTGTATTGCATTTTGTACAGCTGCCCCCATTTCAAGCTGATATAACTCCAAACCCGTGTAATTTAGGAATGAACTCTTTTTTTCTGATGAAAAGAGAGTCTAAGGTTTCTTACACTGCAATGAATGTTTATGTGGTCCTAAAAGTCAGTATTCTGTGGGTGCTGGAATTCAAGTGACAATGACAAAAACCGTGGCACTGGAGTGGACACATTTTTGCACATTGTCTGGCAATGAATGAGTTAAAAATAATATAATCACTTGGTTGGAACTGTAGTTTCAAAAATAAATGTGTGAGAATTCATTTTGCTGTTTTAAATGGGTGAGATTTTCGAGAAACTATTTTCATTTTCTTCTCCTATTGGTCTCTATATTGCGGCTTTGCGAGTTAAGAACGTTTTACCCGCTATGAATTCTATTCCCATTATTTCCTAGTTGTCAAACCACTTCATCATATCAACAAATATGGTTCAAAGTAGGGTTTTCCTGCGCACTTGGAGGGGGAAGAAGAACAATGGATGATTTCATCCCAACTGTTAAATCGGTTCTACAATGAAAGAGATGAGAGGTGAGAAGAACAAAGACTTCACCACGAGGTGTGACGTCAAGGCAGGGCAATCCCGCTCTCTTGATCTGTTTACAAATACGACCCCCTGCAACACTGAACCGAATAACCTCAAAGCGGGGTTTACATACCCATGTCATATTAACAAGCTTCCCCTCCCCGTGCCCCCCTTTTCATCCGCCATCAAATAAAAACAACCTCCAATCTGCCCCGTTTCCTGTGGCAACACGTTGCATGCACAGCGTCCTTCAGGTTCTCCAATCCAAAGGGCCGGCACATCAAATCCTTCAAATGCTGTTAGAAATGACTTTTTTTTTTTAATCGTGATAATGAGGAGCTTGCGGGGCTCTCAAAGGCTTAGTCGCTCTTGATAGTCTTACATTTTCCTAAAAAATAACATTTAAAAAAAAAAACAACTGTTTTAGCTATTGCGTCATGCTTATGAATTGTACAGTGTGCGACATCATTAACTCATTCACTGTACAAAAATGTGTCCACTCCAAGTGCCAGGGTTTTTGTCATTTTCAGTCAAATTCCAGGACCCACAGAATATTGAGTTTTAGGACTACACAAACATACAATGCAGCGTAAGAAACCTTAGACACTCTTCTTTCATCAGAAAAAAATAGTTAATTCTTAATTTATACAGGTCTGGAGTTATCTGAGATTGAAATGGGGGCGGTTGTACAAAAGGCAAATGCTGCCCCCTCGTGGGAGGGAAAAACATTGACAGATGTCTGACCAGTGCTTTATAGCCCCCCCCCCCCCAAAGTAAACCCGAACAATTTCGGGAATGGCATCCACGTCATATTTTCAATTAAATTCGGGAATGGGAGTGAATGAGTTAAAGATGAATGCACCTGTTTCGGGGGAACAAAACCTCTCTTTTGTGTGCCCAATACATCAAACCTTCACAATTTTCAAGTTTTTAATGTGTTTATCTTCTTCTTTTCCTTTCGGCTTTTCCCTTCAGGGGTCGCCACAGCGAATCAATGTCCTCCATCTATCCCGGTTTTGTGCATCCTCTTCTCTCACACCAGCTACCTTCATGTCCTCTTTGACCGCATCCATAAACCTCCTCTTCGGTCTTCCTCTCGGTCTCCTGCCTGGCAGTTCAAGGCTCAGCATCTTTCTGCCGATATAGTCGGTCTCTCTCCTCTGGACATGTCCAAACCATCTCAGTCTGGCCTCTCTGACTTTCTCTCCAAAGCCTTTAATATGAGTTTTCCCTCTAATGTACTCATTCCTGTTCCTATCCAACCTGGTCACTCCCAAAGAAAACCTCAACATCTTCAGCTCTGCTACCTCCAGCTCTGCTTCCTGTCTTTTCTTCAGTGGCACTGTCTCCAGTCCAAACATCATGGCTGGTCTCACCACGGTTTTATACACTTTTCCTTTCATCCTAGCTGAAACCCTTCTATCATACATCACAATGTGTTTGTCTGAATACAATTATACAAAAAAAAAAAAAAAAAAAGCCTCGATGAGCCTTCACACACAAGCCAGCTTTTCTACACTAATATTCGCTTGATGCTTCCACATTTTAATCATCCATTTTCCGTACCGTTTATTCCTCATTAGGGTCGCCGGAGCCTATCCCAGCTGTCTTTGGGCACGAGGCGGGGGACACCCTGAATTGGTTGCCAGCCAATCGCGGGGCACACAAAGACTGCCCCTTTCTAAACATAACAATAATACATTTAATTTCTAAGCGCCTTTCAAATCTCTCAAGGACACTTACAGTCATGGGATATCTTTTTTTTCCTGCCGGTGAGCGGCGGCAGCCATTCGCGCCAGCGTTCACTCAGTGAGTTCAACACCCTGAATTCCGCTTTCAAAAAATGCAGCAGAGATTGACCTTGATGAAAACATAACCAAAAAAAAAGAGGCGTCTGTGTAAGCTCTCAGTCGTACAAGAGTGGTCCATCGATGAAAAGGTTTCTTCAGCCGTGATCTGTACTTCTTTGAAGGTGTCGGACGTTTCGCTTTTTATCAAAGATGCTTTGTCAGCAAACTAAAGTCTTTCTGGTAGTTTCGACCCTATATATATATCCGGCACCGCCGTGAGGAAAAAAACATTTCAACGCACCCTGATAAAAAAATTAATGCATTTTTTTTTTCTTATTTTGTGAATTGACTCCCAATAGGAGACACACTCGTTCTTGTTTTACCATACAAAAGCACCCAAGTTCAGATTTGAGGAAGAAAAGATTCTTCCTCTTAATCATATCCATGTGTTTACATGTGACATCCGTGAGGTTGCTTATTTAGCCGCCGCTACAACTGAACATATTTCGCATTGATCTGTGTGAGTGAGGGCGTGTGTGTATTGCCAATTCGGGAATAGGATTTAGCGCCGGCCAGGGGTACAATCAATGGCCGTCGCAACCTTTAAAAGAAAGTAGGGCAATGTTTTAACAGAGATTAGACAGATGGCGTTCACGCGGGAAGCAGTCACTGTCTCAGTGAAGTGTTTACGGGCATTGGTTAATCCGTTACCCTGGACCCGCGTCCACCCGCACATCCACCAAAACAAGCCACATAACCATGAATGAATCAAGTTCGGTTTGCAGTTACCGTCAGCGAGGAGAAGTGACCTGTCATGTTATGTCTATTCTGTATCGTAGGAAATATATGTAAAATCAATAATCTTATTTGTTTGACTTCACAACAGTCTTAAAAATATAGAAATTGTCATTTCATTGCTGTGTTCCTCAGTAATAATCTGTAAAAAATGTGGAAGTTTGCTCCCCAAACGAAGTCACGTAAATACATAAATAAATAAATAAATAAATAAATGACAAAATACACGGATAACCACAAAAATAACTACATAAATAAACAAATAAAACACTAAATAAATAAATAAAACTATAAATAAAATGAACCCAGATGAATAAATAAATACATGAAAATAAATAAATGAATAAGTACACATAAATAATTAAACAAATAAACAATAAATAAATAAATATACATAAATAAATAAATGAACAAAAAAATAAACAGTTAAATACAAAGATAAATAAATAAACGTGAAAAAATTATACCCAGTTAAATAAATACAAATAAATAAATAAATGCGCTTTGGGAATGGACATTATGAATTTATAAAAGGTAAATACTTCCGGACATACTATATTTATTTATTTATTTTTTTAATGTCAACAACTAAAGCGAAGGAATGTTTTTTTTCCACTCCCATCCTCATATTGTCTTCTAACAAACGCCCTTTGTCATTTCCAATCAAGAGAAGACTTACCGGTAGAACAAAAGTAACTAAGTCAACATTTGCCAGGGGTGTGACATATTATGGGCTTGATTGTGCCACAAAATGGCACTAAAAATCTGTGTCACAGTTTGAAAAAGCGAATTGTTGTCATGGAAATCTTTTGATGTGATGCGTTTCAACTGTTGCTATAAACCTGTAAGTCTATCACTGGGAGGAGTTAAGTTTAGCTGGTGTTGCCAAGCAGTATTTATGGAGTCTTTTTCGGGCCAAATATATTCACAATATAAAGTATTGAAAGCTAGAATAGGCTGGTTTCATTATTATCAATAATGTTTCATTTTGATTGAATCCTGTCCCATCTCTAATTTAAATTACATCCAGTCTCTTGGAAACAAATTAACTCACAGAATATCATTTTCAAAAATGACACTCCACAAATCTGAACTACAAGTGTAGACAAGGCGGCGAAAATCATTCAATCTGTTTATTCGCTTTACCCTGCCTGTCGGAAGTGGTCACGCTAAACAAGCCACATTCTTGATTGCGTATTTTGAGAGCTGATTGTTGTTGTTTTTGTTTTTTTTTACCACATTTCCCTTTGTCAGCAAGAGGCGCCTTCCAACTCAACACCACAACAAACGACATAACAACACGTGTCCTTGTTTTAATTGCGTCTTGGAAACTCCTTCGAAGACCAAGTATAGGCATTAGAATAGGCTGACATTTGCCAAATTTAGAGAAGGCAACTTCCCTCACCCCCCAAAAAAGGTGACAACAAGCATTTTTGAAAACCCATATGAGCATTTTTATTATATCTCTTTCCCGCTTTAGTCAATTTTAATGTAAATTGGTCATTTCGTTGATACATTTTTTGAGGCATGTCCATCGAGGTTACTTTGATCCACCACAAAGGTTCATGCCACCATTTCCAACCATGAATTTTATCAATGACAAGTGCTTCCTGACGATGATATTCTTCGTCCTTGCAGTTTATTTTTTACAACTTCAAGTTCATAGCCGTCATTATGATATTGAAAGACTTGAGCATTGAAAGGCATGAGCGGACATAAAATCGGGTGAGGGACGATCGTGTTTTTCA
The DNA here is from genome assembly GCF_051943395.1 of Hippocampus bargibanti. NCBI lineage: Eukaryota > Metazoa > Chordata > Actinopteri > Syngnathiformes > Syngnathidae > Hippocampus > Hippocampus bargibanti. The sequence goes on from NC_142735.1 coordinate 19,393,903, forward strand.
GATGTAGAGGCTCTAAGACCTTGTTTTGGAGCCTCGGGATGGTTGCATTCAAAGACATGAAAAATTGTACGATTGGGAGTGGTGTCGAACATTATGATTTAATCCTAACTGATTGCTAAAAAGTGCTGATGCATTTTGTCAGAGTGATCAAGTGAACTGCCCCACACTGGCCAAAATAACGTTGCACGTTTTTTTTTTTTCCAATGAATCAGATGAACTTGCTATTTGCAATAATATGACACACGGGAGGACTTTTAATGAAGGACATCTAATTTTCACAGGTGATTCCTTGAAAATGATTGGCTGGCATTGGATGCTGCTACCTGACCTGGCTGGTCCTGGTGACCCCGATGCGTCTCAGTGAGGTTTTGCGACAGAATTTGTGGCTGATTTTGGACGTTGACTTTAATTAATATACATTTTATATTCAAAGTGTTAATTAATAATACTTTGGAGCTGTTAAATTTACTGTACATAATTCAGATTATGAATCTGATGACACAGATGTACGTCTGTTTCCCAAACTTAAATGACTGAACGGTTTCTTCACTCGTGAAGCTATTCGGGAGCACTTCGACATTTTTGTCCATATTTCGTCATTGTGATCAAATGTGCGAAACGTTGGCCAAAGGATGCCTTTGCGAATTCCCGAGGTCATTGTAATAAGTATTAGTGAGACTGACTGACCATGTCAAGGTCCCGTTGGGTGCTCATAACTCAGCGAGGCGACGAGGCAGAGTAGCCGGAGCAGAGAGGAGGCAGGACGGGTGTGCTTCAGATGCAGCAGACGGGGCCAGAGCCCTGGCAACAAACAACACGACGACGTTTTTATCAACCTTTTACAAGCGACGCAACTACTCGGCATCAATTGTGTGGACGACGGCGTCGTGATATCAAGTGCTCGTTCTACCTCAATTTGACATCAAATCTGTCAGTGTGACTGACAAGATCGAACCCATCGAAGTGCGGAAAAGGAAGGGGGGTGATTTAGCTAAAGTTAGCATTAGCTTACGCCAAACCCGCCGCCGCTGGCTATTAGGAAGCTAAGTGGCTAAGTGCAAAATATACGCCGTCCATTTACTTAAGTCTAGCTCACCTGCATTTGACGACGGCGGTCAAAATGCGCATTCAGCAGCGTGGAAGAATCATCGAGTAGCTCTTCTCTCTCGGGGGGAAATATCGAGTACAGATTGTCAAGGCTGACTGTGGAACTCGTCGGCTAATGGACGGGAAGACGCCGGATGTCAGCTGATTGTAAACACACAAAACAGCCGCAATACACCCTGGGAAATGACGTTTCTGCACGACGACCGTTCATTCATGAACAACATTGACAGAATCGTACGATGATTGGCAGAGGTGGAAAAATATGGAGGGAAGAAAATATATTCTTCCAAATTTAAGGAGGAAATAGAGTTATCAGAAAATATATACGCTAGTCTTCTTCTTTTCCTTTCGGCTTTTCCCCTCAGGGGTCGCCACAGCGAATCAATGTCCTCCATCTATCCGGGTTTTGTGCATCCTCTTCTCTCACACCAGCTACCTTCATGTCCTCTTTGACCACATCCATAAACCTCCTCTTCGGTCTTCCTCTCGGTCTCCTGCCTGGCAGTTCAAGGCTCAGCATCTTTCTGCCGATATAGTCGGTTTCTCTCCTCTGGACATGTCCAAACCATCTCAGTCTGGCCTCTCTGACTTTCTCTCCAAAGCCTCTAATATGAGTTGTCCCTCTAATGTACTCATTCCTGATCCTATCCAACCTGGTCACTCTCAAAGAAAACCTCAACATCTTCAGCTCTGCTACCTCCAGCTCTGCTTCCTGTCTTTTCTTCAGTGGCACTGTCTCCAGTCCAAACATCATGACTGGTCTCACCACTGTTTTATACACTTTTCCTTTCATCCTAGCTGAAACCCTTCTATCACACATCACACCCGACATTTTTCTGCAGCCGCTCCAGCCTGCCTGGACACGCTTCTTCACCTCTTTTCCATTGCTCTGGACAGTTGACACCAAGTACTTAAAATCCCCCACCTTCTTTACCTCTTCTCCCTGTAGCATCACTCTTGCACTTGGATCACTCTCATTCACAAACCATCTTCATTCCTCTCCTTTCCAGGGCATATCTCAACATCACTGGCTTCTCCGCCACCTGTTCCCTGTTCTCGCTACAGATCACAATGTCATCTGCAAACATCATGGTCCAAGGTGATTCTTGTCCAACATCGTCTGTCAGCCTGTCCATCGACATAGCTAATAAGAAGATCTGTCCCCTGGTGGAGTCCCACCTCCACCTTGAATTCCTCAGTCACACCGACAGCACATCTCACAACTGTCTTACAGTCATGATACATGTCTTGCACTGCTCTGACATACTTTTCCGTCACTCCAGACTTCCTCATGCAATGCCACAGCTCTTCTCTGGGCACCCTGTCATACGCTTTCTCCAGATCTACAAAGACACAATGCAATTCCTTCTGACCTTCTCTGTACTTCTCTATCAGCATCGAATGTTACGAATGTTGGGAGGAAGTGAGTTCCAGAGTAGTAGTAAGAACTTGAATTGTATTGTACTTCACACCACTATGTTCCTGCACCTTTAAAAAACAATACAATACATATTGATTTATATAGCGCTTTAACAACAGCTGAAGCTGCAACAAAGCGCTTAATATGCACAGCTATCATATGCCAAAAAAGCAGCTACAAAGATAGTAGAAAGCACCAGGGAGTGAAACCAAGATCAATGTTTTGTGACTTCATTCATTTTGCTGTACTGTACACATTTAAAAATGTATATTGCATGGATAAAAACTCAATTTTGAACATGTCTTTAGTAAAAATACGCATTTTGGGGGACTTTTTCTTGACAGCAATGCAAAACAGAATCCCAATAGTGAAACTCTTTTGACATTTTTTTTGTGGTTCAATTAACAACCTTTTTTATTTTGATACGTCTGTGCATTTTCTGCTCATTCACATTACCAGCAAAATTAAATTAACCTACACAAGTGTATGGGGAAAAAGCTTTCCACATCCCATTGTACTGTACGGGAAACATTGGAGGAACGGACGCAAAGATTCTCAGTTTAATAAGTCATCCGGCTTCCTATCAAAGCAAGGTGTGTTTTTTTATTCAACCAAGAGTGAAAGATCAGTAACAAACACACATAATTTGCACTGCACAGTACTTTGTATGTTTCATTGTAACTGGAACAATATGTTAATTATCACACAAGTGATCAACAAGGAAGAAAAAAACCCCATCAGATTAATTTTAGGTTGTGAATGTAATAGATCATCGTATCATACATATTACTTTGTCTTACATGTTATTTCCACACTTTCTGTTTATCTACTTCAATAATGATAAATAGAACAATAAAACAGCGAAAAGAACAGAGCACGTTGTTGTCAGCCAGGTAAACAATAACCAACATGAGCACATTTTGTGCCTTCCCATACAATCGCCAACTTAAAATATTTGTGGGGTTGACTTGGTGAATCAACCGCATGAACGTGATATATTGAGTGATGCAAAACTTTTCAGGTGCATTTTCAGGTGTCTGTACTCTACTTAAGTATTTACTTTTCTTTCAACATGTATTGACACTTGCATTTATTGTTTATGTAAGAAACAATGTACTCAATTAAAATGACCGGGAGACACATAATTTTATCCTCTTCTAAAATGTATTTTCAGGGAATACTGACTCAAGTAATAATTTGGAAGACAGCTTTCCAGTTTTACTTTGCCACAAGGGGACACAAGACAGTGTATTCTTGTGCCGGTCCCAAGCCCGGATAAATACAGAGGGTTGTGTCAGGAAGGGCATCCGACGTAAAAGCCTGGACAAAACAAATGTGCGAATGAAACCTCTGAAGATGGAGGATACTGATTCGCGACCCCTTGAAGGGAAATGCCGAAAGGAAAAGAAGAAGACTTTTTAATTTTACTTTGGTGATGTTGCTCTACAATTTTACAGCAAAATTAGCTCTTAAGTTAGTTTCAAAAATAACAGGACTCTTACTTGAGTACAACATTTGGCCGATGACCTGTGGTTAATGCCTAATTGGCCCGCGTGGACTGTATGTACCTGGAACGGTTACGTAAGGCGCTATAAACGGCTCAGGTTTTGTTTACTGCCGCGGTTCCAGGTTGAATGACTCCCTTTCCCAGAATGCACCTGGGCGCATGCGCAGTACGTTTTACTTGACATTGGTAAACAGACGTCAGAAGGGAGTCTTCGCATCGAGTCAAAACAAAACAAACGCAAACAAACTATTCAAGACACGCGGGGGCAGCATCTTCAGACCCCCGGGACGACCACAACTTCCAACCGAGGCGTCACCGGATCCAAACAGCCACTTTGCGCGAGTTTTGGGCGGCTCTCGGCGGACTTTTCGGCGCGTTGCAAACTCCGGAGTAGCAGCAGCTTCAGCGGCTAACGTGATCGGGGGGGGGGCTTGTTTTCCCAACAAGTTGGGAGCTTCCCTCAAGGAGCACGAGACGCCGCTACCGCCGCCCCTGAACGGGCTTTCTTGATACGGCCTCTTGTTGAAAGTTCACACGAACACGTCGTGGGAGAAAGAAGCCCGGTCCAACGAGCTCCGGGGCCTCGGCGGCGGAGTCGGAGGTGTTTTGTAACCGCCTCGGGTGGCATCGTGTGCGGCGCCACGAGTGGACACATGGCGACATGTGGCGGATTGTGCACACCTAAAAACACTGCTCCTTGGATGAGACTCTTGTAGTCGCGTACAGTTAGTAAGTAAAATTCTCCCTCCCATTTTTTTCCACATCAATCACACCACCTTTTCGTACTTTTTTTCCGCACTAGTGGTTAAATCGGTGTGGTGGTGGTTATTATTCATTTTGAGCCCTGACTGGACTGTTAGTGTCAAATCGTAAGGGTCGTTTGAGTCCCTGCCCCCTGCATTTTATTTGTATGTTTTTTTGTCTAATTTATTGTACTCAAGCGGAAATTGAATTGGCAACACAGGTTCCCATCACTTTGTTTACAAACTATTCCGTTTACTATAAAACTCCCCACTCCTAAAAGGACTGTGCGGAATTTAAAAGTAGTTTTCATGATTTACTCCAAAAGTAATGAGTTTTTTTGGCTTGCATAAGGGAAATCCGCTACTATGATTTCAAACAAAGGAGCTCCCGTTCCCTCCTTCAATATAAATCAGAAGGTTTATGATAGTTAGTATTAAGGAGATTATTTGGGTTCCCTAATCTCCAATCTGAGGATTAACTGGAGCTATTGGTGTGCCCAGATTATTAAATCTTTTTTTTAATAGCCCCCTAGTGTTTACTCTCAGAATATTGTTGTTTTTCTTCCCGGGATAAAAAAAAAAAAAACATTTGGAGGCTTGTAAGTAGTTCTGGTATTTTGGAGTAGAGTGGAAGCAGCCAAGAGGTGGAGTTGGACAGGAGACTCATCATGGAGGAGTTACCGGCACCGCCCATTGACCCAGATTTTGAGCCACAGAGCCGGCCTCGCTCGTGCACATGGCCGCTACCCCGGCCAGACATCTCTGCTGTGAAGCAGGAAACCCCAGACGGCGCCGAATCCGCCGCCGGGACACCTCCAGCCGATGATGACAAGTCGGATTTGCAGCCGCGGCATGCTGCCGCGGCGGCCGAACCAGAAAAGGCGACGGCCGCCGCGGCAGGACCAGCGACCGACCCCATTGTGGGCGGCGTGACACCCCGCAAGGGTTCGTCCAGGCGCAACGCATGGGGCAACCAGAGCTATGCCGACCTCATCAGCCAGGCCATTGAGAACTCGCCCGACAAGAGGTTGACGTTAGCGCAGATCTACGAGTGGATGGTCAAGACGGTGCCTTACTTCCGTGATAAGGGCGACAGCAACAGCTCGGCCGGCTGGAAGGTCAGTCCCATTACAGTGCTGCTCAACTGATGGGTCAAAAAATACTTTTGTTTTTTTTTGGGGGGGGAGGGGAATATATATTGGATGGTTTGAACAAAAATGAGTAGGGTATTTGCTTTTTTTAACTAAATTGGGATTTTTTAATGCATTTTTTATTGACAGGAGAGAAAAAAGATTGAAAACGAAACAAAGTTAGAAAACGTCTTTTTACTGTGTTGACACAAATGGGGAATCGGTAAAAATCTATCGATGACACCACCCACAACAGTTTTTATTGGCAAATAGTTAAAAAAGTTAATCATCTAATAAAACCAAAATCATGATTGCATATTTTGATAGGTATTACGTGGAAATGTATAATGTTTTTGAATCTGATGCATCCTCCTCCAAAAGGGATACATTTGCCACAAGATAACTGCATAGCACGACACGAATCTCCTCGACTCACAACATTGTTCCTTGGTACTAAAATGCCATAGGATGGCAGCAAGGCACTTCTTCAACTCTATTTGACTTATTTACTTTTACCCATGATGGCAAGAAAACTTTATATGAAGCTCCTCGATCTCACTTTAACTCCTTCACTGCTAGACGATGTTCAAAAATGTGTCCACTCCAGTACCAGGGTTTTTGTAATTTTCACTCAAAAATTGCACAGAATATTGAGTTTTAGGACTACATTAACATTAAATGCAGTGTAAAAAAACTGAGACTCTATTCTTTCATCAGAAAAAAAGTTACTTCCTAAGTTATATGGGTCTGGAGTTATCTAAGGTCGAAATGGGGGCAATTGCACAAAATGCAATACAATACATACATATTGATTTATATAGCGCTTTAACAACAACTGAAGTTGGAACAAAGTGCTAACATGGACAAAAGGCAAATGCTGCCCCCTTTTGGAAGGGAAAAACATTGCCAGAGGTCTGACTAGCGCTTTATCGACAGCAAAGAAAAACCAAACCAGAACAAATTCGGGAATGGTGCTCCACATCACACTTTTCAATTCCTGAATAAATTTGGGAATGGTGACGACTGAGTTAACATAGTTCCTTGGAGCTAAGATGTCATAAAATGGCAGCAAAGCAAAGCGCCACACGAACCTCCTCAACTTACTTCAAAATAGTTCCTCTGTGCTAATGTGCAATTGGATGGCAGGAAGACGCTACATGAATTTCTTCAACTCAATTCGACATAGTTCCCTTTTTCCCATAATGGCAGCAAAACACTCCATTAAGATCTTCAACTCACTTTGACATAGTTCCTTTCCACAAGATGTCACCAGATGGCGGTAAAACACTACATCAAGCTCTTCAGCTCACTGTAACATAGTAGTTCATAGCTAAGATGTCATAAGATGGCAGCACAGCTCGACGTGAAGCATTCAACTCATTTCAGCATAATTCCATATCACTAAAATGTCATTAAATAACAGTAAAGCATGACATGAACCTCTGCAACTCACTTCGACATAGTTGCTTAAAAAATATGCGGGTGAACACGGTAAGAGTGGGCTCCCTAAAAAGTGTGATTGATGTCTTTTTTTATTGTTCATAGAATTCCATCCGCCACAATCTGTCGCTGCACAACAAGTTCCTGAGGGTCCACAATGAGTCGACGGGCAAGAGCTCCTGGTGGATGCTCAACCCCGAAGGGGGCAAAACGGGCAAAGCCCCCCGCCGCCGCGCTGCTTCAATGGACAACAGCGGCAAGCTGCTGAAGAGCCGCATGCGCGCCAAGCAGACCAAGAAGCAGTCCGGCGCGGCGCTCCAAGGCGACAGCGCCACGCCGGCGGCGCCGACCGGCGCCGACAGCCCCGGCGCGTCCCAGCAGTTTCCCAAATGGGGCGTGAACAGCGGCAGCCCGTCGTCCCGCGGCAGCCTGGACGACGGCGACATGTGGACTTCCTTCCGCCCGCGCACCAGCTCCAACGCCAGCACCCTGAGCGGCCGCCTGTCGCCCATCGCGCCGGGCCAGGAGGACGACGACAATCTGCCCGAGGACGGGCTGCTGGGCCGCTACGCCGCCAGCGCCCTGACGCCCACCCTGGCCGAGACCCTCATGGAGGAGCTGGATCTGATCGACGGGCTGAGCCTCATGAGCAGCCGGCGGGGCGGCGCCAGTCCCAGCACTGCCCCGCCGGCCCCGCCCACCCCGCTGCCGTCCGCCGCCACTCTGCTGCCGCGCGGCTCCTCGTCCTTCCCCTCCTTCCATCAGCTGCAGGCGCCGACGCCACAGGCGGCGCCGGCGGCGTCCGGCGGCAAGGACGCCGCGCCCGCCTTTGGCAACTCACTCTTCAACTACGGCGCCCGCGTGCCCTCCAGCCTGGAGGCGCTGCTCACCTCCGACTCTCCTCCTCCCAGTGATGTCGTCATGGCGCAGGTGGAGCCGCTCGTGCCCGCCCCGGCGGGCCTCATGGGCTTGGGCTCCCCGGTGGTGGGCGTCAGGCCCAAACCGGCGCAACTGCTCCTGGGGAAGGGCCTGGAGTCCAACGCGGTGGGCCCTCCAGGCCTGCAGCCGCAAATGCAGCACCAGCTGCACCAGCTGCACCACCACCACCAGCAGCAGCACGCTCCTCTTACCCTGGGCATGATCCTGTCCGGCATGCCCCCGGACTCCCTGCAGATACCTGGTCTGAAAGCGCAGCACGCCGCCCCGCAGCACAACGCCCTGTCGGGCGTGGGCCCGGCCCCCTTTGCGGCGCCGCCCTGTTTCCAGGCGGCGCCGGAGCGGCTGCCCACTGACCTGGACGTGGACATGTTCACAGAGAACCTGGACTGCGACGTGGATTACATCATCAACAGCGACCTCATGGATGGAGACGGCATCGACTTCAACTTTGACCCCGTCCTGTCCACCGGACAGGGCTACGCGGGGCCCGCCGCCACGCAAGGCTCCGCCCACAACTGGGTGCCCAGCTAAAGGCTTTGTCAGGTAGGTGGACTGCCCTTAGTCTCCCCTCGAATCAAATTGTTTCTGTACTCATGAATAAGCTACAGTATTTGCCTTCTTTTGTCGGTGTGCCATTTTCGTGCTACTTTTAGTTGACTCTTGGACACAATTACTTTCTATCACGCTTTGTTTTATTTCTTAATCTCCCCAAATTTGTCGAATTCCCCCCAAAAAACAAATACCCTAATTTACCTTCTTTACCCCCTGCTGTTTTTTGTTGATGGCCCATAGTTATCTTGACTAGCCATTTCATCGTTGTATTTTCTTTCTCTCCATAGTCTCCTCTTTGATTCAAATAGTGTCCTCACCAAGAAAGTAACCCGTATTTTCTATTCTTTTTAATGTGTTTATGATTTTTCCTCGCAGATCAAATTGTCTCGCGACTGAGAAGTGAACACCACTATTTACCAATGTTTATTACAGTTTGCTAATTGTTTCTTTCTGACCTCAGTCTCCGCTTGGATAAACGTCATATCAGCATTTCTTTTGTTTTTCAATTTTGCGCTAACCTTAGTCTTCTCTTAAGCAAATTTGTCTCCTTCCTGAGAAATAAAAATCACCATTTACCTCATTTTCCTTTTTAGTAATTGTCTGCCCTTATTCTGAAGGGGATAAAAATGGCCTCCTGACTGAATCAAATATCCTGTATATACTCGTATTTTTGACCTTTTTTCTTCACTTAATAAGGTGTCTTGTAGATCCATTTTCTTTCTGCCCTTAGTCTTCTCTTGAATATAAATGCTTTTTTGATTTTAGCCCTGCGTTGCTTAACTTTCTCATGTTTCTCTCTAGGAGAAGAGACCCCGCCTCTCTGACTCGGCCCTCCCCATAAAGGACAAAAGTCCTACCGCATCATCACGCGGACTGGCCTCTAGTTACGTGCCAACGCCACCGCCATTCCCCCTTCTTCCTCCATTTTCTTGGACATTTTCTTCGTCAAGACTTCCTCAACTCCGCCCGCATGTTGTCAAGATGTTACGCACAAACATTTTTCAGGTGGATGCGGTACCCAGTCGGCTTCTCGGTGGAGGCCTTGTGCGTGTGTGTGCAAGTGTGTTGAAGAAATGGCCAGTTTCCATGCAGGAAGAAGATCCTGCAAATCGCTACAAAACGAGAATGCCAACAATTGTTTCTCACACGAGACGATACATAACTCTTAAAAAAATAGATTTTTGATTTAACACTAATTGCTATTTGGCCAATGTCTGTCGTTTTTTTTTTTTTTCCTTTTGATGTTACATCCATGCGGTGTATAAACCAGTTCAGCGGGGTAAACCAGTCCCTTTCCCAAACCAAACCAACAAAGGCTTGCTTCGCAGGTGGAGTGTCGGTACGGAAGATTTACGACTCTAAAACAGTCACGCCGACTGTTGCGGATGTTAAACCGGTTCAATATTCACAATTGGAATATCTGGATGCCTACGATCAAAACGGAGACGACGCGCTATTGACGTGAAATGTAATGATGGGCACTTTAGCTGAATGGTTCATTCCCATGGTAGTCGTCATTGGTGCGATTGTCCACTCTCTCTAAAAGATTAGCTTTTGATGTGGGGTGTTTTGGGTCGACATCTGATTGGTTCAACAATCTTGAATGCGAAATATGTTTAATATTTCCAGAGTCCAATAATCAGGGTATATCCATACCCATTCACACGTGACATCTTTGATGTTCAAAAAACTTCAAGGCCTGATTAATCGACATCTTTAAAAGGATTATCCTGAGTGATTTACTTGTGGTGTAGACAACGGTGAAATGCTGTTCAATATTAATGATGGCAAATATCACTTTGTTAGAACAGCCGCAAAAGGGCAAGACCATAAACATGTCTTGGATTACCAGATAGGCTAGCTGTTAGCCTAGCATTAGCATTTAAAAAAAAAATCCTGTGTGCAGGGGGGGGGGGGGATCACATTTGGTACTGCAGCAGACGGCTGCTTAGAGTGGAAGAGTTTGTTGGAATTTGTATTTTTTCAAAAAGATGGGGTCTACATGTTGAAAATGAATAGGCACGTGTGTACCCCGCTTTAGATGTGATTTGCAATAGGATTCTTTTGAAAATGAAAAAAAAAACTAATTCATGAAATGAAGTTGTTGGGATGTTTTTGGGGCCTTTGAGGTGAAATTGCCCTGCAAGTGATTGTTTGGCTTTTTATCAAATGTTCCTACCAAATTTTTGAATTTGTCATATTTTTTGCATTTCTTTGTTAGCACTTAACATATGACCAGAGCCATCAATGCATTTTTTTTTGGTTTGAAACATTTCGTCACATGATGCACACGTTGCACATAACCATTGACACTCTATGCAGATTTATTCAAATAATTTTGAAGGAAATTTTAAGCAACAATGACAAAAAAAAACAAAAAAATCACGAAGGGTTTTCACATTTTGCCGCATACCCTCGCTAACTTGAAAAAAAAAAAATTGGTTATAGCTTTAATATACAAGATAGCTGGAGAATTATAGAGATGCTACTTTTCTTTTTTTACATCGACGGGTTGGATTTTTCAGATTTGTATCAGCAATTTTTCTATACTTATTTTTGTAAAAATGGATGCGGATGTAGATTTGTGTGTGTGTGTGTGTGTATATAAAACCTTACCAAAGGAACACTAATATTTACATATGCATGGCATTTAGGGGGCGCACTCACCTCAACATAGTGTCACAGTGTACATAAACTTTTTTTTGTTTAGATTTTTTTTTTTGGGGGGGGGTTCTGGCTTTTACACATAATTCATCTCAAAAACAAAATAGTAAACATAACGACAAAAAAGAAGACATACAACTGTTACCTCTCAGGGTCGCTCAGAAGAAGAAAACAAGCTCAATCATGTGAAAAAAAATGTATTTATTTTTCCATTTTCTGCCGCGACTGGAACCTTTTGGTTGCTTTTTAAAACCATGGCATCTTAAAAAAAACTGCTATGCATTTTACTTGTCGCTTTTTTGGGGGGGTTTCACTTCCTGCCAAGATGAAACACTAGCATGACATTGCTAGTAGTGTGTACACAAATTGTTCTCTTTTTGTGCTTGTATATTTAATTTTCTGGTCATGTACAGTTTTTGTTCAATCATTTCACACGTTTAATGAAAAGGAAAAAAATGGTAAAGAAAAGCTAAAAAAAATGCTTTGGCGTGGTGCTACGAGTCATTTTGAATGCATATCAGGGCCTGGGTGAAAGTTATCTGCAAGATGATATAATAATCCTTTTACTTGTTTCATCGTTTATGTTTTTTCATCTCTCCCTTGTTTATATACATTTATATTAGTCCTTCAACCTTCCCCACCATAACTAGTATGACATCCCAATCATTTGATGAATTGATTTATGGAATGTTAACTACATGAAAGTGGACGTGCGTACGTGAGAGAGAAATTGCCGCGTTCATTCGATATTCTACTAGCTCACTTGTGTAGCAGTAAACTCTTTGTCCTCATGAATCAGACTATTCAGCACACTTGTAGGATACGGCGGCTTCAAAGTGTGACGTGATTAAAGGGATAGTCAAACTGTGGGCCCGGGGGTCAGATCTGGCCCGCCATGTCATTCTATGTGGCCCACCAAAGTAGATCATGTGCGTCAATAATCTGACCCAATATGTCATCTGTAATGAATCACATTTGACATTTTTGCAATCATTTTCGGATCACGTTTACACTCACTTGAATATGTGAACAAACAAAATAATTGTCTGTTGTCAAAATTAGTAATACATCAATTTGTTGTTTACAAATAATACTACTGTGTTGTTTACACATTAATTTGTCCCTCCTAAGGCTGACGTAACCGCAAAGTGGCCCATGACTAAAAAGAGTTTGATACCCCTTGATCTAGCGCGTAACATATGTACTTGTTGTACTACTGTGCCAAAGTGTCCAATAGTCGTGGGCGATTGCAAAACAATATGAACGTTTACTGCCATGTACTAATTAAATTACCCTCGCTTATCCTGACAAAGAAAGACTATCCACAAACAGAATGAATGACTGCTTCCAGCATTCCAGTTGGACACTTTTGTGCACTAGTAGGACGGTGTAAGCATCCTCGTAGGACGACATGAGCCAAGTGGACAATCATTGATATTTCAGTGCTATGAGTGACATCCTACGAATCGGTTGCTTCACTGATAGTACTATGAAATTTTAAAAGTAACACCTAGCACTTGAGTAGTAGTAGTAGTTGTACTAGTAGTAGTAGTAGTTGTACTAGTAGACGGAGCCACAGTTTTGCCTCACGAGGGATGAGCTGATGTCCAGTCTTGTTTTTAACCAGATCGTTACTAGTCAGATATTAGTAAAGTAGTTGACAGAAAGTTGCACTTGTAGTGGAAAAACACTCCTATTGAGACAATCGCTCTAGTGGTGGGCTGAATTAGCGCACTAGTGAGAACAAAAGTGTGGACTAGTATACGGAGTGGAAGGAGAATTTGGAATGAATGCTGCATGGGCTTTCCAGAATTGTATTTGATTTGATTCTTCTTTGCTCGGCGTCACTCCGCTTGTACTTGAGCTTCATTTCTTTGATCTTTTTGTCCCTTTCAGCTACTAGTCAGTCCCCCTTTGGTGATGTTGTTGATGATTTGGAGAAGTCTGTCCCGCGGGTCACACAGTATTTTAGAATTTAGCTTAACGCGATGAGAGCAGAAAGCAGTTATTTTCGTGATGATTTTGTTGATTCGTGGGTTGATCCTGAGAAGTAGTTTTCGCCTTCTTTCCTCGTCCTCATCGAGTTGAGTGAGAAGCGACAAATGGAAACTTTAATAAACTGCTTTAATCCATTTTGCTTTATGTCTGGAGTATTCATTTCCATGAATTTGTTTTTGTCTCAAAATTCTGGTTGAAAAGCTATAAAGCTTGAGTTAAAAAAAATCAGATTACAGAGTCAGTTCAACATTTTTTTTTTCTACTGGACTACCGCAACTCAGCCACTATGTGCATTCCCATTGCAAAAGTGCCTCTATGCGCTGTCATTTTTTCATTATTGCCGTCTAACCACCACAGGAAAGGGTTCGGAAACGCTTTGGTTCCGGTTGAAATATTTTCGTTTCACGTAAAGAGACTCTCATAATCTTAACGCAAGTTACATGTGAAGGAGGGAAGAATATTTTGAAAGTTGCCTTTTGCAGAGAGAAAAAAAACTTTGTCTTATTTCTCAGACACAACACTGTGATCGCAAATTAATATTCCAAGCAGAAACATTGAAATAAATTTATATTGTCTCACAAAAAAGTTGAAGATTTTACAAGAACGATGATTTATTTACCAGAATGAAATGTCACAAATTATTAACTCATTCACTGCCATTCACGAATTTATTTGGGAATAGAAAATATAATGTAGACCGCCATTCGCAATTTTTTTTCGGCTTTTGCTTTTTCATGCTTCGCTGCCGATAAAGCGTTGGCGATGGCCTCGGGCAATGTTTTTACTTTTTCACAAGGGGACAGCACTTCCTTTTTTTCCATGTTCGCTATTCGTTCCAGCTTCAGATGTTGTTCAAGCATTATATAAACCAATATGTATGTATTGCATTGTATTTTGGACAGCCACCCTCATTCAAGCTCATATAACTCCTGCAGAGCCTTATACGTTAGGAATTAACTCTTTTGTTCTGATGAAAGAAAAGAGTCCAAGATTTCTTATTGAAAGTCCTAAAACTCAATATTCTGTGGGTCCTGGAATTCGAGTAACAACACTGTAAAACCCAACAAGTTGAAAGTACTCAAATTTTTTATGGCAACTGATTACGTCAAAATTTTAGAGTACAGTTTACTCAAAAGTTTTGAGTAACCTGTAACCTGTTTTGAGTAACCTGTACAGGTTTTTTGAGTAACCTGTACAGGTTACTCAAAACAGGTTACAGGTTACTCAAAACTTTTGAGTAAACTGTACTCTAAAATTTTGACGTAATCAGTTGCCATAAAAAATTTGAGTACTTTCAACTTGTTGGGTTATACAGTGAATGACAAAAACCCTGGCACTGGAGTGGACACATTTTTGCACGTCTGGCAGTGAATGCGTCAATGGAATAGAAGGATAATTTTCCATGATCAAGTCATGATGTTACAACAAATCCGGATTTTGTAAAAAAAAAAAAAGTCACATTCCATTCAAGATAAATATGAATTTTGTATTTAAAATTGAAAATAAGCAAGCACATTTTGACATGATGAGAAGAAAGAAACATCTTAGTATTTTGATCAGAACAGATGTAATTTATTGTGCTAAAATGAAGGGATTTTAGCAGAATAAGAATTGATTTCTTTCAAGATAATGTCATCATAATATTACAAGATGGTCGATCTGACTTGAACATGGGTAGAAAGTGAAATTTTAACTTGTGAGTTTCAAAAAGGCTACTTTAGTTTCACACTTCAATTCTTTATAATTTGAAACTGATGACAATTTAAAAAAAAATAAAAAAAGTTATTTGAACATTAAATATGCGTTTCGGCATTGGAAATTATTTATTCCAGCAATAATACACTTTGTTATTAAAAAAACGGCCATTTTTATGACAAGCATGTCAGATTTGTTGTGATGATTTATTGGCATAACTTTTTGAACTGTTTTCACCTCGTCAAATGACTTTTTTGACTCCAGTTTGAGAAGCACTTGCTAATCCTAAAGAGCACAATAACAATAACAACTCCATCATACTATATCTGTCAAAAACCAAAAGAATAAATGAATAAACAAAACAAAATGAACAATTGCTGCACGTTCTGTTTTGCAAACGGTACCGTGCATTGTTTCCATACAGCAGAAAAATACCACTTTGTTCAACGGGCAAAGAAAACAAAGACAATCGTCTTGTCAATGGCTCAACTTCTTTTTTTGTGTGTACCACAAAGCGCACAAGCAAAAGCTTACTCTGAATTTTGTTGTTGTTTTCAATCAGTCAGTCACTATGAAATGTTCAGCAGGTCTTCAATTGGGAAAAAAATCCTCAGACATATGGGAAGAAAAAAAAATTCCATGTCACATCTCGGCTCTCCACTTGCTTTCTTGCGTTATAAATATATATAAAGTTTTTTTTAAAGTGCTTGAAAAAAAAACTAAGGTTGTTAGGTTCTCTTTCTTTTTTTTGTACAAAACAGCTCAGGAGATCCAAAAGGGTCCTTCAAACAACACTGAATGAGGATTGTTCCTGGACAACATTCAATATGTCCACGTTGGGCAAAAACTTCACACCTACAAATATAAGGAGAGTGTACACGACGGACAGTATACTTCGCACCAAAATTTGGGGGTACCGGGCTGAAATTCAGGATAAAATTCCCAAAACCATTTTGGGTGTTTTTTACTTGACCTTCTTGAAACTTTTGAACGCACCACTGTTCAACGCTTTTGGATAAGGGAACATGCAACAAATATTTGACCCGGAACAATTTCCAAGTATTGGCTCATCCATGCCTTTGTGTCGCTCTGTCAGGCTTTCTGTAGAGAGGGCTGGATGTTTTATTTCATTTATTATTTTTATTTTATTTTTTTTAATGAGATGAATACAGTGAATAGGGGTGTGGACTGTGGGATGTCCTGAGAAGAATAGTACAGGTTCCCAATAATAATCCACAAATAACTAATTATTAATATAATTGAATTAAAAAAAACATTTTTGGGGAAATGTTTCCCCTTGGAATAAATTACAAATAAGGACGGTCACAGGGGAAAAATAAACAGGGGTTTCCATAAAAAAAAAAAGGGGGGGGGGGGGCGTGGGCTACCAATAAATACTTCAAGGATGACGCTCATTAGCTGTACATTTTTCCCTCGCAGCTATTTTTTTGTGGGTGCAAGCGGTTTGGAAAAGGGATGGATAGGGTGTGTGTGGTTGGTACGTAGATTTACAAAAAAAATCTACAAATAATTGCTGCATATTTAGGAGTTTACGGAAGGTCAAATCAGGTTCACCTGTAACGGTTGTTGTGCATTTTCAAGCTGAAATGTCCCCCGCAAGTTAAATACTTTTTGTTGAAGGTAGTCTGAAGTCTGACTGGGATAGCACATAGTGACGGTGAAAAGGGGGTGTGGCACATCTGGAAAAAAACAAAAACGTACATGTGCCCTCTTCCTAATATGGCCACAGATTTGTCCCACCGTCAGTGAGCTTGTTGCACGCTCGCTTTTTGGCTGGCTGGTGTACCTCTGGAGAAGGAAGAAAAAAAAATGGAGCAAGGCGCTGGCGGGACGCATTCAGGCGACCATGTACTGAGTGATGGCTCTCAGGGCATAGAGGAGCTCCGCCTGCAGACGTGCTTCCATGATGAGTAAATTCACATGGATCTGGGGAAGAGGGGGACCAGATGATTGCCATGGTTATGTAGCACATTTTCAATGGAAAACAGCACCAGTGTCATGATAGTTACAATTTTTTGGAATGGCTGTCATTTAATTTAAGGTTAGTTGAGTTCATCAGTTTTTTTATTTGGTCTTCACAGCAATATATCTATACAGTACATACATATATACACATATATTCATACATATACACCTGTATATACACTGAAAAAAACTTATCCTGTGACTGTAAAGTGACCTTGAGAGTTTTGAAAGGCGCTTACAAATTAAATGTATTATTATTATTACGATATTATTATTACACACACACACACACACACACACACACACACACACACACACACACACACACACACACACACACACACACACACACACACACACACACACACACACACACACACACACACACACACACACACACACACACACACACACACACAGTACGAGACGAAGATCTGAGCAAAGCCAATCCTGCCATCTACTGGTCTAAAAATCATTTCCACAGCCTAGAAATTGGCGATGCGGGGAAGCCCTTTTATCAATATTTTACTGATTCATATTAATACAGTAAAGTCTCGTTATATCGATATCGGATATTTCGATAGTCCCGGTTATATCGATACTATTTATATGCACGCACGGAGAAAATTACATGCAAAGAGGGTCGGATATATCGATAGTCCCGGTTATATCGATATTTTTTTCGGACTCCCTTGAATATCGATATAATGAGACTTTACTGTATTAAAGAAAAAAACAAGTGTTTCACTCAGTTATTATGGACAAACGCTCATTTTTATTTCATTTTGTGAACGAAAATACAGATAGCATTTTTTTTGTTTGTGTTATTTGAGCCATTTTGATGAGTATAACATGAACAACGTGGTGAAATTTTGTAAAAAAAAAAAAAAAATCACAAACACTGAAGGGCAGCAGTGGAATGACTTGAACTGCGGGGGGTGTCAAGAAGAATTGTGGAAGAAGGTCAATAGGTCAAAACTTGCATTTTGAAATGTCATGAAAGGAAAGTATGGGCACTTGGGCTAGATGTGGACAAAAGGTATAAACATGTTAAATTAGTTCACTTGATAACATTTGGAAAACAATGGGAATATTAAGAGTGAGCAAAACAGACTAAAAAATGTCCTGAATTTTGCATACATTTTCTAATTAGAAAGATTTGAATTAATTGGTCAAGAAATGTAGAATGACCAGGGAGTCAAACTCTTTCGATAGGGATTTTTTTTTTTTTTTTTTTTTTTGGGGGGGGGGGGGGTGTTTTAATTGAGTTAAATGTGAGAATTGAGGTTTGGAAAAATCATTGCAAAAAAAGTGAATTTATGGGAATGTAGAAAAAAATACAGTAAAGTCTCGTTATATCGATATTCAAGGGAGTCCGAAAAAATATCGATATAACTGGGACTATCGATATATCCGACCCTGTTTGCATGTAATTTTCCCCGTGCGTGCATAGAAATAGTATCGATATAACCGGGACTATCGATATATCCGATATCGATATAACGAGACTTTACTGTAGTTGAAGTTATGTAAGTTTGTACAGGGATGTTGCTACTCAAACTGCTCATGACTTGGGAAAGACTTTTGAAGGGAAACATGGCACATGAAATATCTCCACTTTTTAGAAGGTCGTCAGGAAGATGACTCACCCTCTCCGCCGTTTTAGGAGGAGCCCAACCCAATGGACGCGCCGAATTTCTGCTGGGGTCAGGGAAACAGGCGACAGCCTTGATGTACAGCTTCAAATCTCGCTCCAGGAGATGATCCACTTCCCCGTAGTCGTAATCGTCGTACCTGCCGTTAGTCATAAACCATCTTTGAATCCACTCAGTGTTTCCACTGCGACAACCAAAGAACATTTAGCGCATGAGCATGAAGTCTGACCGAATTCCTAACATGCAGTGGATGTAATTCCAGACGGCCCTTTTCAAGTCGGGCCCGTGCGGTGACGTCACGGCAGTGACGCTTCGAAAGCGCTCGTCCAGGAGGTGGCCGATGTCCGAGTACAAGCGGTTGGCCAACGAGAAGCCGTGGTCCTCCCACGAGTAATCCTAAGGACAGACACAGAAAAAAAGTCCCCATCCCGATCCATCCTAATTCCTTTCTTGCACTCATGTTAAGCCTCTCACTTGAACTCGAAATACTTGGAAGTGGTCCTCATCCCTGCGGGCAAATTCTTGGTAATCAAAATCTGGGTCTGTGACAAAGCGTGACGGGTCCGTGAGGCACATCATTTCGTTGTCGTCTTCAACATCTGAAAAAAAAAAAAAACATAAAAAAAAATAATATAACAGTTAACACGCTGAACGATAAAATGGCAACCCTGTCATAGAGGAAATAATGATAATCTACAGCAGGATTTTTTTAATCAATGGTTATTAGTTTTTAGGGATGGAAAAATAAATTGCATTGGATGGCAACAAACCTAACGGTTATTGATGCACAACTGTGACATGAATATTAATTAATATCAGAGAAAACAAGATTGGCATAGCTGTTGGTCGATCAGCATCTGGAGGGAAAATGAATACAAAATAATTCTATACACATAACTGAGCAGGAAACGTGACGACGCCCCGTATTCCAACCTTGGGGTTGGCATGGAAGATTTAATGTACGTTAACATTGAGGATTCAGAAAATGGATGCTTTTTATACAACACATATGTGATTTGTTTTCAGACCTGCAAATGAAAGCTCTCAAAATGACCTTTGAGTGAAGCTCTTCTTTTAATTCGTGTACTTCTTTTTATTTGAATCAATTTCTTTCAGAAACTTTGCCTCCTATTTATATTAACGTGCAAAAAAATGTGTGGATTCCTTTGCTTCTTTCTGCATTTGACGATTTGATACATCAGCACAATTAGATGTCTTTCTCATCTGAGATAGATCAGTTTGATGTCACCACAAAATAAAGTGAGAAAAAATTCTGCGTTGCATTTATTTATTTTTGGAAGAATAACTGAAATATAGTGTGGTATATCGTAATTGGATACAGGCCAGTGGTCGAGTGCTTCGCACAGTGGTGCAGGATTTGATTCCTGCTCCGGCTTTCCTGTGTGGAATTTTCATGTTCTTCCTGTGCCTGCGTGGATTTTCTCCGGGTACTACGGTTTCCTCCCACATTCCAAAACCACGAATAGCGGGTTAATTGGGCACTAAAAATTGTCCTTCGGTGTAATGGTTGTTCATCTTTGTAGGCCCTGCGATTGGTTAGCAACTGGTTCAGGGTGTCCAAAGACGGCTGAGATAGACTCCAGTACTGCCGCGCCCCTTGTGATGATGAGCGGATCAAAAAATGGATGGATAAATACTGTTTATCGTTATTATAAATCAAAATCGATAATATCGTAATAGAACATTTTTTTCAGATCACCTAGCACACAGTGTCAAAGTCAAGGCCATGTGGTGGGCCAAATCTGGCCCACCACATAATTTTATTCGGCCCCACGAAAGCATATCAAACTTGTGAAATTCCATGATTGCTAAAGTCCGAACCAATAGTTCAAATTGTCCCATGTAAACTACAATAACAGTCATTATTTTTGACTTCATAGTTGACAACTAGTTTTTCATTAATTTGTTGTGTGCTCTCGATGTCATAGGTGGAGGGGATTAAATTTTGTAATGGCTTCCCCAAATTCATAATGGCCCACGAGAAGAAACCATGACTACAATGTGGCCAGCGGCGAAAAATGACTTTGACACCCTTAACCGAGCCAAATTCTTTTTCTTTTCTTTTCTTTTTTGAAAAGCCAATGAATGGCACGTGAGGAAAAGGAAATGGGTGATGTTGTTTACCGGCTTGCTGGAGTGTCTGGGTGTGCAGCATCCGCTCTTCTCGCCTGTCTCGCTCTTCCTGGGCTCTGTGGATCCTCTCTTTCAGACACAACACGTCGCTACTTGAGTCCACAGACTGACAAAAACAAAAGGACAATGTGAGCATGGAAGGATTCGCATGCTGCGAAAACACAGACACAAAATATTATCTGCTAATTGGAAGTACTGTACATTTGTATCAGTTGCTTGGATTTACCGGGTCATCTCAACAGATTAAAATAGAGTCCAAAAATTCTGTAATTTCAGTCGACTAATACCAAAACTCATAATAGGTCTATTGGCTATACTGAGAGCAAATGTCTATACTTGATTTCACTATTACTTCAGTTTTACATAACCACAAAAGTTTTTTTAATTCTTTTTTTTTTTTACCCATCTTCGTGTCTTTTGCTCGGCGGCGTTGTCAAGACCCAGAGGCCCGTTGGGGTTGCCGTTCGCGGCGTCAAAGGCGCATAAGGTGGGTGGAGTGCCGCTGGGGGACTTGCCGGGAGGCGGCGGGTGGCCCGAATCGGCGTTGGAGCCAAATACGAAACTGCACAGTGAGTGGCAGTGGGCCAGAATCACCACAGCCTGAACTAGCTCAGCCAGAGACCAGCACGACTCACCACACTTCAGCAGCGTCTGCGGGAACACAAGTGGGATGTGGTGGTGAGTGGGTGCACACATACCGATGATCGGGACAAATTGGAGCTTTTTTTAAATTAAGTAATGTATTTATTTTTCAAAAGATCTTCTACTGTTGTGTTTGTTCCTCCCTTTAAATTTTGACCTCTAATACCTCTTAATGAAACCTTGGAAATGTTGGACAACTTAACGGGGGTTGTCAACCTCCTCAGGAAAACTCCTCGGGTGATGATTAGTGAGAACGGCTATCAGTGCTCTGATACACACTGATACAAAAAAGAAGTAAATAAATAAATAAGTAAACAAATAAACACATAAACAAATAAACAAATCAATCTCAATTGACATCGGTCGAAAGCAAATTAGAATCACAGATGACTTTGTTTCCCAAAATGTATGTTTGTCATCAATTTCAAAAAATTTGTTCCTTTTTTCAGCATATCATGTTATTACGATCTACAATATTTATTGATTTATTTATTAATTTCTTCATTTATTTCTTCATTTATTCATTCATTCACTTATTTATTTTAGTGAGTCCTGTATAAACGTGTGCAGTCTAGATTTGACTGTGTATTTTAATTAATATACAGTATAGGTATGAAGTTTCAAAAAAAATTCATAACCTTTCAATTTTAAACAAAATATATTATTTATTTATTCGCTGCCAGACAATGTGCAAAAAAACTCCAGTGCCAGGGTTTTTGTCATTGTTACTCAAATTCCGGGACCCACACATTATTGAGTTTTAGGACTACATAAACATTCAAATACAGCATTAGAAACTCTCTCCTTTCATCTGAAAAAAAAAGTTAATTCCTGGAGTTATACGAGCTTGAAATGAGGGCCGCTGTCCAAAATACAATACAATACAATACAATACAATACATATTTATTGGTATAGCACTTTAAAAACAGCTGAAGCTGGAACAAAGCACTAACATGGAAAAAAGAGAAATGCTGCCCCCTTGTGGAAGGGAAAAACATCACCAAAGGCCATGGCCAGCGCTTTATCGGCACCCAAGCATGAAAAAACAAAATTCGGACACACACATTCGGGAATGGCGCTCTATGTCATGCTTTCAATATGGAGTGAATTAGTTAAGCTGGTTTGCCAATTGATCCTCAGTGGAGGAAAAAGCAGGAAGTCATATTTGGCCTCTAAAACAGCCCGAAAATTACTTATTGATTTGAGATACAAAATAAAAACATTCAAAAATAATCGCTGACAGCAACAATGAAGCTTGCCCTTGCGCTTAGGTGAACTTTTTTTTCTTCCTACCTTGATGTGTGAGCAGGCGGCGAGCCAGGGCTGGTGAGCCAGCACTTTGTTGATATGGTCAAGCAGGCGCAGACGCGCAGGCGCTGCCTCCAAGCCCTGCAGCCACAGGGGGTCGCCGCCCAGCCTCAGGAACTGGGTCGAGTGCAGGTAGACCAGATAATTGCAGTGGTGGCGCGCTGCCGCCTGAGAAAAATCAAGTACTGTATCGCTCAATTGTGTTAACTTCAAATAGCCCAGATCAATTTCAGCCATCTTTCAGGAAATATTATGGTTTCGCATTCACATTAGGGCTAGCTGATCAACATTTTTTGCAGACATTCACAAATATCTTCTTTTATTTGGAAAAAAATTAACTTGATATTTTATATATTTAAAAAATATGTTGCCTGTTTTGTAACATGTTCCAGACAGAATCAAGGAATCAGAACAATCATCTGTTCTTGTTTTTTTTTTCAGTGTTAAAATGTCCAATTTCTGGAAAAGGGGGATGGGAATTTGCCTATTTTTGAGGGGGAAAAAAAATCTGATTTTTTTAAAGAAGTAGTGATGTGACATTTTTTTTCTCGCCACACCTAGTTTAAGTTTAACTGTCAAACACATTTTAAAAATAACATAATTACATGTGGTGTATCTAAAGGACCGCATAAATTAGTTCAGTCCGTTTTGCCCACAGGTGTCAAAGTCAAGGCCCGGGGGCCAAATCTGGCCGCTACATCATTTTATTCGGCCCGCATGGGCAAATCAATTCCATGATACTTGCTAAGATCCGAACCAAAATTTCATTCATTCATTATTTTTTACATCCAATTTGAAAACTAATAATTCATTAATTTGTTGTGCATTCTATGTTTGTCTCGTCTTTAACATGTGTAGGTGATTAAACCTTCTAATGGATTCTCCAAATTCATAACGGCCCCCGAGAGGAAACCATCACTACAATGTAGACCGCGGCAGAAAATGTGTTTGACACTCTTGGTTTAGCTCAATGCTAACAAGCGAAGCAAAAACATAACCGCATGGCTTGCATGGGTGTTGTAGTGCATTAACGAATATTTACACGTGAACAAAAATACAGCATCTACACACATACACAGACAACAATAAACACTGGCATATATTCTTCATGTTCTCCAAAGAACAACTGAACTTATTCTGGTTTGCTGGGTAGTGACCAGCTCTGTACTGTTTATCCATCTGTATGCCTGAATGATACTGCCCCCTGTGGCCAGAAGGACTAGTGTGTCGTATCATCCTGACCGATGTACAGTATTTCATGATGGCATTACAGCCTGTTTTTAAAAGTATATATATATATATATATATATATATATATATATATACAGTAAAGTCTCGTTATATCGATATCGGATATATCGATAGTCCTGGTTATATCGATACTATTTCTATGCACGCACGGAGAAAATTACATGCAAACAGGGTCGGATATATCGATAGTCCCGGTTATATCGATATTTTTTCGGACTCCTTTGAATATCGATATAACGAGACTTTACTATATATATATATATATATATATATATATATATATATATATATATATATATATATATATATATATATATATATATATATATATATATCAAGAACGATATTATAGAGTGCTATTTTCTTGATTTAAAAACAGATCATAAACATTGTTTCTTTTTTTGCGAGGTTGTAGGTAGGCTGGAATTGTTTTAGGGCATTTCCCTGTTATGTTTTCAGTCATAGCATGGTCATGGAATTAATACATCTGGATGCACCACATTATCATGATGATGAAGTCAAAGTTAAAGGGATGGTCATACAAGTGGACTTCGCATACGTGATTGTATTATGATCTATATTCTGCCTTTTGCTCTGGAAGACACTCCGTTACTTGCTCAAAAATACATAGCATTATTTCTCAAAGGTAAATCAACCAAAACAGTCCATTGACGCACCATGATGGCGATGTAATGGCGACAAGGCAGCGGCAGAGGTCCGTCCATGTGCAGGATGTAATGCTGCGCTCGCAAGAAGCTTTCCAGGTACTGCGGGTGCGAGGCCATCTGCTGCGACACGGCGTCCACGCTGCCGCGGCCTGGTGCCGACTTGATCAGCAGCAGAGAGGCGCGCTCCTTTTCCTTGCTTACCATCGCCTGATCGAATAAATAACAGGCGAGAAAAAATTACTCAACAGTTTGCAACAAAATTTACTTGAGGTACAGTAAAGTCTCGTTATATCGATATCGGATATATCGATAGTCCCGGTTATATCGATACTATTTCTATGCACGCAAGGAGAAAATTACATGCGCGCAGGGTCGGATATATCGATAGTCCCGGTTATATCGATATTTTTCGGACTCCCTTGAATATCGATATAACGAGACTTTACTGTACTTTATAAAAAGTAAAATGAACAGTAATTTGAAGTGTACCATACGCAGTATTAAAAAATGAGGACATGGAAGCCTCTATCTGTGATTTTCTTCATCCTCCATAAACAAGTGGACAAAATGTGTGAATTGGGCAATGTGTTTTGCCATCGTGATCGTTTCGGAGGGGAAACGATGAGGACATTTGTGGGGTCATTTCGTAATTCAAGTGTGTGTCGGAGGGGAAGCGGAGCCACAGCTGAGGCAAGCAAAAGTGTCGCTTTATGTGAAAGCGAAACTTCATTCAAGACGCCTTTCATGGGAAGGCGTGGCAGACTGAATCATGAATCATTTCCTTCCTCATGTGTTTAATCACGGTATTGCGTATCCAGACAGGAACCGATACTTGTGATGATCATTGGTGAATCCCTGCTCAATTGCAGATTTTTTTTCTTTTACAATACAGTATACAAGTGGCGATCCGTCTTATTTGACACCTACTGTAGGCCTTCAGTAGTGCTACTTCTGAGTCAATCCTTCCCTTCATAACTATCTTATGATGAGACAACCTTCACTGCAACTACAGCTGCAACTGCGACTCATGAAAAGTGTGGTGTGATTGACTAAAGTCCACTAGAGGTGGAGGTACAGTTAGCCAGGAAATAAGGCCTGCGAGCAGGCCTTGGTGTCGCTAACTCCAGATCAAATTGGTGAGAGCAGGGGTGTCAAAGTCATTTTTTGCCGCGGGCCACATTGTCGTTATGGTTTCCTCTCGAGGGCCGTTATGACTTTGGGGAAGCCATTCGAATCTTTAATACCCTCCACATATAACATATAGAGCGAACAACAAATTAATGAATAAATAGTTTTCTAATATGAAGTCAAGAATAATAACTTATTGTGGTTTACATCCAAAAATATGAAATTTTGGTTAGGATTTTAGCAAGCAACATGGAATTTCACAGGTTTGATTTGCTTTCGCGGGCCGAAAAGAATGATGAGGCCGGCGGGATTTTGTTCCCGGACCTTGACTTTGACACCTGTTAGCTATCGAGCTAGCTAGCTAGCTACCTTGAGAGCTATCTATTAGCTAGCTTTCTACCTATTTGAGTTACTTCCGGGTTGAGTGAACTCTGGCGTGTGTGGTTGCTGCTGCTCACCCACAGAAAAACTTATCCTGTGACTGTAAAGTGACCTTGACAGTTTTGAAAGGAATTTATAAATGAAATGTATTATTATTATTATAATGTAAGTGGTACCTCTTATGAACAACTGAAACAATGTGCAAGGTATCAAGCAGAACTCAAGTGAATAAAATACCCTAACAGTTGTACAGTTGGTGCAGAAAATCAGTGACCAATTTTAAATTAATCAGTCGCCGTATTTGTAGGAAAAACAAGTGTGCAATTATGCAGATATCCCTGAGCGCCTCAAAGTGTCTAGTGTTGGAGATTACATAGGTTAGTAACAGTGGTTCAAGTGAGTACCGAGCTGGAGTGACAATGATTATAACGGGATGCTGTTCCACAGGGTTGTGCAAAATTGCAAAGAGGCACTATACAGTTAGATTTGGGTTACTTTTTAGAGGTGTAACGGGGAAGGGGGAAGAAGCTGTTTAAATGTCTGCTGGACTTGGTGCGCATGGATGGGTAGCACCTGCATGAAGAGAGGAGTTGGAAACGGTGGTGGGGAGGGTGCGAAGGGTCCAGTTGGATTACTGTGGAATGTTTTATTTTCATTTCAAGATGATGTTGCAAAAGATAAGCACTATTAATATATGTTTTTTAAATTTAAAAGCATTTGAAAACCCCCTCCCCGCACCTCTCGCTGTCCCCCTCTCCCCCCCTCTCTCTTTCTCTCCCTCCCCCTCCACACTCCCCTCTTGTCCAGACAACAGCGCTTTTGAGAAGGACAGACAAACACCTCTCATGCGCAAAAAAAATGAGGGAGGGTTGGTGATAAGCACCCATATGAAAAGGAGAGGAAAAAAAACACCAAGCATGTGGGCAGATAATGCTAAAAGGAGTAAATCATCATTTCGGAGACAATGGGAGCTATTACAAAGCACATTTTTGTTCAGTAGCAGTAAACAGTGAGATGGAGGAGGGCATGACTGCCAAGGCGTTTGTGCACGTAATGCGACAGCAACTATAGTAAGCACAAAGAGTGCAATTGCAGCACAGCTATTGCTGCAACTCACCGTTGTTTTTCAGAATTTGATTCATCGGTTAATTACCTTTTGGATTTCAAGACATGAACTTAACACTGCACAAGGAGGTTTAAAGAGCCATGCATAGCATCATATAATGAGAAGAACCCACTGTAATGACTCCACAATCTGATAGAACTTCACAGATTTTGCATAGTTGGCTTATGTTGTGGAAAAAAAAATGCAGAAAAAAAGATCAAGGGCATTAGGAGACAGTCGAAAATGAAGGAAAGAACAGTCAGGTTGTTGTTTGTTTATTGATCAGAGAGCTTCTTCCCGTTCCCACGCGGGGATATTGAAAAACATCATTGGGAGTCAAAGGAGACAAAGACGAGGAGGATGACAGGCGTGATGAATGCACAAAAGAAAGCAAACAAGATGGCTTCTCACGGCATACATGTGACATCTTGAGTCGTGTGTGTGTGTGTGTGTGTGTGTGTGTGTGTGTGGTTTTTTTTTTTTTTGTGAGTCACAGATGCAGGAGGAAGACATTCAATCCGCATGCCAATTGCGTCCAAATGATGCGGTGGGCCATGGCACAAATTCATCCGGAAACACATGCGCTGCTTTTGGCCATGCAACCTGAACTGAGGTTGGCCGCGGTTGCGCAAAATCGGCCAAATAGGCCACAGGATGGAAACAAAGAGGAGGAGTAGAAGAAGAAGCAAGAGGGGGAAGAAGATGGAAGGAAGAAGGGTGTAGAGAAGAGGAAAGAAGCAGCAGTAGAAGAAAAGAAATGCGCTCAGGGTGAAGAAAAAAAAACTTTCAAGTACTGTATGACTAATTTCAGCTTCAAAACAAACAAACAAACAAACAAATAATGTGGATTAGGCCTTCCCATGGAGCATTTATTCCAATCCGACATAAATTATGAGCACATGTAGTCTTCTTTTGTCCTCGCAATTGCAAACTAATTCAGTGCATTATTTCTTACTGGTAACTTTTTTTTCCATGACAAGTTCATGACTAGTCCAGTTTACTCATAAATTACTGTACCGTCATACTCGGCCCAAACAGTAGGCACACAGTGATAGCCTCCTTCCGTTCCATAAAGCTATTGGAGCCTTTGTACTCTATCCTTAAGGTTCATGTACAGTATGCATTTGTCCTCACATATACTCATCTTTATATTTTGGCATACTACTAAGACAACTTACATAACAGTAGTGAGGAGCTAGGTGGCGAATGCATACTTGTGGTACTACTTATAAATGTCAAAGGTGCAGTAGATTTTTTTTGGACCACTAATACTACTTTTAGAATTAAGTTAAACTACAGGTTTCCACATTAACATTACAATGTCTAATAAATAGCATGTGTTGTGTCATGTATTAGTAGCCACTTCATCAAGGAAACCAAATAAATGTGATGAAAGGGGCTTTTCATCAAGTTCTTTGAGCATTTGTTATCAATCATTGATACTCAGCTTAATGTTCATAAGCTCTTTGTCCACACAAGTAGGAAAATCCATCCATCCATCCATTTTCCGTACCGCTTATTCCTCATCCTATCTCAGCTGTCTTCGGGCAAGAGGCGGGGGACACCCTGAATTGGTTGCCAGCCAATCGCAGGGCACACAAAGACATACTACAGTCACTCTCACACTCACACGTAGGTGACAATTTGCCATGCATGTTTTTGGGAGGAAACCAGAGGACCGGAGAAAACCCACGCGGGCCCGGGGAGAACATGCAAACTCCACACAGGGGGGCCGGACCGGGACGCGAACCGGCGACCTCTGCACTGTGAAGCCGGTGTGCTAACCACTCGACTACCGGGCCGCCACCAGTAGGAACATATAAAATTCTTCTTGTTAACGTCCAGCGCTCACTACTAGTATGACAACGGTGGCACAACTACAGTTCATGTTACTAAACGGTGCAGTTGTTGACATCTTAATGACTCAAGTAGTGACATCAAATTCTTCGAGCTATCATCTCATGTGTCAAGAGCAGTGCTTGTCGCAAAAAGATGTCCGCAAGAGCAGTTTTGTTACTCTTTACCTCTGTGAGGAATTGAAGTGAAGTATAAATTTATGGTCAAAAACAGCAGACTAGTATATGGACCTTATGTAGGATAACAAGGTTTTAGGATATATGAGGATTTATTCCATATGTTTGGAAAGGACTGGTTGAACCTCATAGTGTCACTATTGTAGCTGAGCAATTTACTGGAAAGGTTTGTGTATCAGTAGGCCAAAAATTAGCACTATCATTGGAAAAACAAATCTAGCAAAACAACTTTTGCACTGAATGGTCTTTCTATTGACAAAGAGCAGACAACTGCATGAATCTTAGACTAGGTACCAAGATGTTGAAATCAATGGCCAAATGCTTCCCAGACAGAAAAGGCCCCATGGGAAAGAAGAACAAGACAAACAAAACTCTGCTGCAGGGTGAAAAAAATGCAAATGAGTGATAGAAACTTCTAACTGTGGATTTTACTTGTTTAAAAAACGTAGATTTATCATTCATTACTTTAGATTCGGCTTCTGTGCTCGAAAAACGTTGAAATTTGATGGCAACGAGTGGCCTTGCTCCTGTTCTCACATTCCTCCTGCCTGCCCGTTTTGCTCCATTTCATCTGCGGCAAATATGTCTCTCCTCTTTTTTTGGACTACTTGAGACAGCGCCCCCGTGTCGGTTGCAAAGAAAACAGCAGTGGCACAAGAGAAAAACAAGTTTGATTGGCAGTCCTTGTTGAGCTGCAAACACAGCGTAAAACAGGTGGTGCAAGGCAACGAAATCGATTTGGATCAAAAATGCTAGACTGTAGAGATTTTGCTGTGGCTGTACTGTATGTCTTCACTTGACACTTTTCTACCCAAATCTTCTCGGACTGACGTCACCCCCCACCTTGTGTGAACCTTGTATATTTCATCCATTTCAACACACAATCAAACTAAAATGCGCTGTTTGTCAAACAGATGTCAATTTGTCAAAAAAAACGATAATACATGAATCAAATACAAACCAAGTGAATACAATTAAGTCACATAAGCACGACATGTCTTAATAAGAGTGACGAGAATGTGGCTTTATACTGTAAAGGAACAATCCGATAAATTGTTTGATGAATACTCAAAAACTACGTGACTCTATATGTATGAATAGAAAGTTTCAATTTGGTTCACGATATACATGTATATGTATGTGTGTTTCCTAATTATGTTACGTTAAAGTTACCGGCTCAAATTTGCTAAGAGTTGGAACAATATCGGTTTAGTAGGCGGCGGTGGAATGAATTAAAATGAAATAAAAGATACCATTTAAGAAAATATTTTGAGAGCGTTGGAATAAAATGAATTAATTTTTGCAATGATTCTTCGCCGTTAGACGCTCCCCTAAATTAGCCACCTTCGCCTACCTGTTTCTGGACTCTCTGGCACCGGTTTCATGAGAGGATACTCCATTTTATTCGTGCAGATGATCATTTTCCAGCGCAGTGTGAAAATTACATGGACGCGGCGATGTCTTATGGACCCTCCGCTGGGTTCTGCTGGTAACAAAAGGCGTAGGAGGAGTGTGAGGAGGAGTGTGAGGAGGACCGGAGCAGCCGGGAACCGGAGGCAGTGTACGGTGTTCTTCTGCCCCGGCAGACAAGTGACGACGGAGCCAAACGAAAGCTGCCAACGTGAGAACTGACAGCTACAGTAACAAGGTGGCCAATCACAACCAAGAAGAGGAGGCGAGATGTGAGCGGGTCTGGTCATGAGGCAGCCAATCAATGTGAAGAAAGGGCTGGAAAACTGATGTTTCCTATGTGACCTTGGCCAATCACGGCAAATTCGGACCCGACGAGCTTTGCAATTTAGATTATGGTTCAGTTTTTTTTAATACTTGGTAATTTTGCTTAGTTGTATATTTGGTGCGTCTTTTATGAATAGTCGTAGGTGTTTTGAAATGTTCGCTAGAAAAAATAATATATATGCCGATATAGAGGCGAATGAACAATGACAATTCACAAAAAGAAGAGGCGGGCGACCTGGCGATTCGATGTAAATGTGACCAATCACAGATAAGTGGGGGCGGGTTTGAAAGTCGAAGGGCGGAAGTAAATGTCCCAAAATGCAAACTGCAAAAAAGTGTACACAAGGACCCTGGGCAAAACAACATGACCGCTATTTGGTACACAAAGCTCGTTATTCAAAAAAACAAACAATTATAATTTGATAAATTAAACTTTTGTTCCTAATTGTTTGTCTTGGACACATATTGCTATCAGCAACCATAATAATTACAGAATAAAGCAATAAAATGTGAGCCTGTGAACACTAAGACTCACAGTTAATTGAAACATGATACATGTATTAACCAACAATCCGCAACATGAAACTTGCTCCATTTGTCTTGATGAGACAAACATAAATGCAACTAAGTCTTTGATTGGATTGGTTAAGCTGCCTTTTTGCCAAAGGGCTTTGAAATGCTCACACATGTTTTTAAATACAGCCACGAAACATGTGTGTACATGTGTAAGATTAAACTCCCTATATTGTAAATTAGTTATTAGGGCAAATTAATGAGTGAATGATTCAGAAATCATTTCGTAATTTCTTCCTCAATGAAATCTAAATACTATAGGTGATCAAAAAGTACAGTGTAAACTGTATTTGCTCTGAAGTAATGAAAATACGTATAAGCACGTTTGTACAAAACGAGTATTGATGGTTGACACATTTTTGGGCACTTTATATGGACAAAATGGATTCCACGGGGAGGGCCCAACACTCTCCAAAACTTTTTGGGGGGTAACTTTGACCACAGCACACAGAACATCAACATTTCTGCTCTACAAATCTAAACCACTGATATCTGAGTCAATAATCTAGCACCAATTTTCCTGATTCTTACTGGTATTTGAATTTGAAGCAATGCAACAGACATGTTGTCATTTTTTTTCATTCTGCTTCTTGTAGAATAGAAAGTTATAACAAAAATATTGAACATTGAAAGGTTACAAATTCAAAACCTTACACAAGGTTTTTAGTGCTAAATGTTTCAACGTGAAAATTGTCACCAAATCTGGGTACCGCCAACATTTTTTCATGAGTAGTATATCTCTGAAGTTGTTTGTTAAAGTTCATTTTGGAATGACCCAGTTGTGACTCGTTCCATGGCCTTGCACAGTCCAGTTCTCTTGTGATGAATAGGAGGATTGTTCTTAAAGCGCTCAGCGTAACAGTTTTAAATCGAGTTGTTTTCACACACTTACAAAAACAGGAGTCACGGCATCCCCGCTGACCTCAAGCGGATCTAAGTTGTCATTTTTAACTTTACGTCACAGTGAATATGAATTATATGCTGCATTTTTGTTCTTTATACACACTTTAAAAAAAACAGTTCCCAGGAGTCTTAATAACAGAACATCAGATGTGGAAAAATTAGTTGACAACTCTAGTAACAGGACGGATTCTACTATTCTACCCAAGTACAGTTTTCAATGAAATTGACTTTTTAAAATTCTCCTAAAACGAAACAATCTCATCTCAGGCAAAAGTAGAACTGAAAGCAAGAACCTGCAGGATGTAAAGACGGAGGGTTGATGCAAAACTTAAAAATGAAAAAAATAAATCCCATTATTAATAACAGTTAAGTACAGTTCCTGGCATTGTGTGGGCAAAAAGGCATGTTGAGTGACTTATTACAACCGACTTCTTGTTTGTTGGTTAGCAATGCAAAGTGACAAAAAAGGCTCAATGGAAGGGAGGAAAAAAATAAGAATTGCAGTCACACATGACAGTGAGAGAGCAAGACAGAGTGAGTGTCCAACGCAATTAAATTACTCGCAGCTTTGCGCAAACATCATGCGGATACCGTTGAAGAGGCTGGCTGAACCGGTCTGAACAAGCGGAGGGCAAACAATCAGTTCGGAACCGTCTGCGTGGCGGATTCAAATGCTTAATTCCATTATTCTCTGTGCTGAATTGAGAAGAGTTGAAAATAGCTCAATGAACGCGGCAATCGTGAGGAATTTTAGGATTTTTGCCTCCTTTGCAAAGGCCTGATGATTGGAGGTTTTCAAAGTAAAAAAAAAAATACTGTTATTGTGGTTTACATTGGGCAATTTCAATTTTTGGTTCGGACTTTCGCAAGCATCATGGAATTTAACAAGTTCAATTTGCTTTCGCGGGCCCAATAAAATGAAGTGGCGGGCAAGATTTGGCCCCGGGGCTTTGACTTTGACACCATTGTGTAGGGTTTGTTCAGTGTTCAATTGTTTCTCAAATAAATTAGCGCTCAGAAAACAGGTAGGGCTGAACTATTGTAAATGTTAAACCTGTTTCATAGTTACGATAGCATATCCTTCAGATGCTGGGATTGTGAAACAGAAGAGAACCAATTGAGCAGGGTACACACATAAAAAAAGCATGTCAAATTTAAGCATCACACTTGCGATCAACGTCAGCAAAAATCTGTTTATCCCAAAGATTGATTGAACAACACTCCAAAAGAGGACATATATGACAATTTCTATTTCCTTTTGACATGTGGAGTCTTCCATGTTATAAATTACATTTTTACATTTGTTTTGTCAAACAGAACTCAAATGTCAATTTTCATGTAGTATGCTTAATTTATTAAATGGTGTCGAAATACCTTAAGGTAGTTGGAAAGGTTAGGTCAAGCCTCCGTTTATAGGCGACCAGCAGGTGTGAACTTCCAGCAAATACCAATTGTGTATGCGTCCGCGTGTGAAAGTGTGTGTCACCTTGACTTGGCGATCAGATTACAGTGTAAATAGTGTATAGCTTGCCTGTGTGTTGCACATTTGTCCCACTAGGATCATCACAACAGCATATTCATTGTGCTTACAGGTTGTAATCATATTTTTAATGAAACTAAAATATAAATAGTGAACCAGCGCTAAAATATGGATTTTTATGCAGAATATTTTTTACATTACAGAAACTAAACAGCTTTTTTTTAACAAGGGTTGACTGTAGATGTAGTTTTATATGCTGACAAAGGGGAAAAAAGTGAGAGATGAACATTAGCTTGGCTAGGTTTATTGGAGGGATGTCAACAAAGACTCCCAGCCTCAGATGACTGATAACGTGCAGACAAAACTGACTGGAAAAACAAAAACAAAAAACTAGTTTAGCGTTACTGAGTATACATGATTCAACATAATGTTGTTAAACAGACATATTGTATTTTATTGTCTTCACAATTAAAAACACTTCACATGTGTGTGGACCCATAATATATCTGTGGCATGTTTTTATCAAAATATCCTCAGAACAAATTGGCCAAGAAATTGAGTATGCTCCGCTGATCAACGTAACACTAGAATGTGTGCGTCGATCAAGATTCAATGCAGCTTTGCTTACCTTTTGACTTTGACCTGATACAAAGGCACCCGTTGGGGATATGACTGTTTCCGCATTATAACATTTCTGCTGTCACTTGAAAGTGGCACTTGATTGGCACTCATCTGAGCTGACCATGTCATGGGCATTGGGTAACATTTGGGTGGGCTTAAAGGCCAGTGAGTTAACCCTTTGTGGGGAAAAAAGTTCATCTTCCATCAAAATTCATATTCACAGTGACGTAAAGCTTCACCGTAGTCCAAGTGCTTTGTCCATAAAGTCTGCAAACTTCTGGGGCTGACCCGGCTCAAAAGGCTTAAGGACAGAAAGGTCCATGTTCCTCAGGGTCTCAGTCAGTGTTCTGAGAGAAGAGAAAAAAAACAGGGGGGGGCACGAGTGAACTCTTACTAAAATTCATTTTCAGCATAATTTCTATATTGTCCTCCTGGAGTTCTCAAAATTGGGGTCCGCAAAATGATTTGTCATAAATCATTATGGATATGGGATGAGGGAATGCTGTGACTAAAGGAGTAGGGGAATCGTTTTAAAAATAAAAAAAACAGATCCACAAATGCAAACCCAATTCCAATGGAGTATGTTGTTAGCAAATCATGCTCAACGGATATTGAATTAAATATATGACCAAGACAAGATATTTAATGTTCAAACTGATAAACATTGTTTTCAGCAAATAATCATTAACTTTGAATTTTATCGCTGCAACCTGTTTGAAAAATACTGTGACAAGGCCACGTTGACCACTATTTTAAATCCGCTTTTGCTTTGTATGTGCAATTCTTTCCCATTATGGTTTGAATAAAATCGGTC
Source organism: Hippocampus bargibanti (assembly GCF_051943395.1). NCBI lineage: Eukaryota > Metazoa > Chordata > Actinopteri > Syngnathiformes > Syngnathidae > Hippocampus > Hippocampus bargibanti. The sequence continues at coordinate 19,429,538 of NC_142735.1, forward strand.
TGATTTGTTTTGATGAATTCAGAAGTCAAACTGACCATATATGTTAACGGGACTACAGTATGTATCTTTCTTAGAGCATTGAATCCATCGCAACTGGAGCGCTCTGGTTGTCCTGGGAGACGTTTGACCTCTCATTCGAGAAAGCACGGTCTGAAAACTGACCACGGATGAATGAGAATATCCGCAAGTATGTGATAAGCTATCATGTTTAGAGGGTTATAAAGTGATCGAGAATATATTTTATTTTCCCTCAGCTTTAGTGCTTCCATTTTTCTGTTCATGTCAATCAATGAGAAAAACTATGGAACTCCCTGTTTTATGCTTCCATGTGGTGTTTAATTCAAAGTAGTGTGTGCTTTGATTTTTTTTCCTGGACCCAAAGAAGTTTGAGAACCCCTGTCCAGATCTACATTACATACGGGCAAGTGCAGTAGAGCAAATGTGAGTCCTTGTGCAGCTGTCTGGCCAGTTCCAGTTGGTGGTTGTCCATCAGCATGTCATTGACCACCACTACCAACGCTTTGCCGGCATCCAATGCCTCCAAGCAGCTTCCGGCCCCTGACAGAAACAAGATCTGCATTCCTCAGCCTTTCCGTGGAACCAATAGGACCGTTCCCATTTCCAGTTCATATGTCTTTTCAACGCCTTTTAATGGACTGTGATCGTAATTTTTTTAGGAATTGTTGGGAATAAATTGTGAATTTGCGACAATGCAAGGACATACTGTCCCAAAACAAAAAGTAGACGCTGTTTTACCTCCAAAACTTTGATTTTAGTGTTTTCCGTTTTTCAGGAATCAGCAGAAGATATATTGGCTTCACCAAAAACAGCTGACCCATTTCTATCAATATGCCTTGCTTTTGTGACATCTGAAAACAATTTATGAAAATAAGACTGAAAAATAAATAATTGACTTACAAATATGGATTGGATTGGATTGGATTTGCCTTTATTAGTCTCACAGTGGAGAAATTTACATTTCACAGCAGCAAAGTGATGAAAGGAATGAAAGTAGAAAAACAAAATACATGAGCTGCTGGAAAGGCAGCCACTCTCGCGGCGCAAAACAAACAGTGACATTGACTCATCCATTACTTGGCTTGAATCGAACCTCATCAATTTTTACACTCTTTGGGTCATGCTTTGTCATGGTCACCACACAAAATAATAATACATTTAATTTTTAAGTGCCGTTCAAAATTCTCAAGGACCACCCACAGTGACACGTACGGCTGTTTATAACATACTGGACACACACACATAGACACACACAATGTTGGAAAGTCAGGTGCCCCCTCCTTATGACACTTTGGCATTTCTGTCCCATATAATTGTATACATGACAAGCTGAGATTTTTACTTGCCCGCGTGGCTGATGATGAGGTCTGCTTCTTCCATGTCGTTGGCTATGGAATCCTTGAAGCGAAAAACCTCCAGGGTGACATGCGGAAAGTTCTTTGGAACTGGGAGAACGGATCCTCTTCCCACTTGGAGAACCACACGCTCATAACCACGATTCTTTAATGCCTGGAGGTGAAAACAAATAAAGGAACAAAAAAAGAACCGGTGGCTTATTCAACTGGAATAAAAAATACAATATAATTGCATCACTGATTAATTCACCAAAGACACATAGAATACTAAACTACAGTTTTAGCATGCTATTGTAGCATCTATAGGCAATTGCTGGGTAATTTGTGTAATTTGTAGCAAGGCTTCAGTCTATCCAATTGCATTGTCCAGGATGAAGCCAGTGATTAAAATCCAGTATCTGACCACACCCAAAAATAAATAAAATAAAATATAAAAACAGCCATTCTATGCAGGTAAATGAACAATGACACAACAGCACAACTAATGGAGAATATATTGTCTTGTGAAGCTTCGAGCACAGAACATTCTTTGTCTAAATTGAAATATATTGTTACAAGATGTATTTCGAGTAGGTATAGTTTAGCTTTTTTTGAACATTTTTGTTGTGATGTTTGATCCTCCAGCGCTTGTTGTCGGATCAGTTCTGCTTAATAAGACTGTCAGCAATTAGATGTCCACTGGTGACGTACTTCAAAGGAAACTATTTTATATGCAGTTATCTTTTACTGCACCAAATTATCAAAACAGGCAATGCATTTACCAGTAAATGACAGCGGCGTGGAATAACACTCGTACCAAAGTCCTTTAACGAAGTATTTCCTACACAAGTATCTTTACTTCTCGCTAGGTACACAGTACAAGTACTTATCACACTTGATTAGTCCTGTAAATGCAAATACGTCGGCAATAAATTGCCTTTATACAGACAGGCGCCAATTGAAATCACCTTAAGAGTCTCGGCGGACGTAATTTCCTCGATGAGATCGTCAAAGCTTGTAGTACCAACGGTAACAAACACAGTCTTCATGGCAATTCACACGAAATTGGTCGTTTCGTCACGTCTTTTCCGACTTTTGCTTCAAACCGATTCACCGAGGGAAGTCATCGCAGTGCGTACATCGAACAACCACTTCCGGTTTAATGCGTGACGTCACAGTCACTTTTAAAATACGGTGCTTCCTCCGATGGTTGGAGGCTAAACTGCAACGTTTTGAAATAAAGCTGACGACAATTTCTGGCCTGATGAGTAAAAATGTGTTTCCACTACTGCCAATTTTGTCCAACAAAAACTTAAGTACATCGGATTACTCAGCTACTGTGTTACACGAGTAACACTAGTATGCCCTATTTGTAAGATTGCACCTTTCTTCTGCATGGATATAGAAAAAACGCTCAGACAATTTCAAATATGTACATGTGTAACGGAGTTGTGCACTTAGATTATTAAATTATGAAGGAAGTGACGCAACGGCGCACAGTGTGGCACCATGTCCCGCCCATAGTTTCCAGAACAATCTCGAGGAGATTCAGGGTGAGTCGCAATTTTGTTTCTACTTTTGTACTGTCTAGTGTTATCTAATTAGTTCCCTTATTCATTTCGAGTCCAGATTACTTTTTGTGTCATTATTTACTTCACGTTTTGTCGAGTGGAACTTTGGAGCACATGTGCTTCATAGTGCTTTTCTATTGCGCAGTTAATCACAAGACGAAACCCATGCGAATTCACCCATCCCTTCTGCCATACTGTGTTGCAGGTAATAATTGTTTCATTTCGTTTTTATTGAACAATATTTAGTTTCTTGTGTCGTGTTTCATTTGCCCGTGAGTGTCCGTGGCGGGTTGAACTGTGCGCCAGCCATTACAAGCGCACCGCGTGTTCTGCCGAGTCTCCGCCTATGATGCGTTCAGGGACATCTTGTAAATAACAGTAAACTTGTGTTGTATTCTCTTTTTCTGTAAATAACCACTATACGATCACACGTTGTTAATTCTGTTTTGTTATCTACAATGTTTTGCATTTGAGAACAATCTCGAGGAGATTCCGGTTAATCACAAGGCGAAACCCATGCGACTTCACCCATCCCTTCTGCCATACTGTGTTGCAGAAATAAAAGAAATAAAAAGACACATTCACGCGTCTGGTCTCATTAAGACGGCAGCATCGTGGAGATGAAGACAGTCACTGTTGTGACACCCGTCACACATGTAATTTGTTATCCATTCAGTTGTATAACAAACACATATGTGACGGGTGTCACAACAGTGACTGTCTTCATCTCCACGATGCTGCCGTATTTATGAAGACGAGACGCGTGGATGTGTCTTTTTATTTCTTTTATTTCTGCAACACAGTATGGCAGAAGGGATGGGTGAAGTCGCATGGGTTTCGTCTTGTGATTAACCTGAATCTCCTCGAGATTGTTCTGGAAACTATGGGCGGGACATAGTGCCACACTGTGCGCCGTTGCGTCACTTCCTTCATAATTTAATAATCTAAGCGCACAACTCCGTTACATACACCCCCCTTAAATTATGCAGAAGTGAGGCAACATACACACGGAAGACAACAGAAAGACCAACAGGCAAAATAGACAAGGTTATCGGGCAAGGATGTACAAAAATGCTGTCTAATTATGTCACTCATCTGACCAACTACGTCAGGTGACTGGAGTAAGGGATCTGTCGCCGGTGTGTCAGGGTCTGTGTGCTCGTCGGAGATGCACTGTACTGGGTCTGGGAAGGAACTCTGTCCCCACTAACATAAGTGGCCTCAGCTCGCACCTGCCCATTCCCCTCTGTACAAACTACATCACCCTGCATAGCACTACATAACTGTGACAGACTGGAGAAAGGTATCTGTTGCTGGTGTATCAGTTGTCTGTGCGCTCGTCGTAGATGCACTGCACTGGGTCTGGGAAGGAACTCTGTCCCCACTAACATAAGTGGCCTCAGCTTGAACCTGCCCATTCCCCTCTGTACAACCTACACCACTCTGGATTGCACTATACAACTGTTACACAGTTGGGAAGCCTCTACCTCTAGCAACACACTCATTCAAAGGTGTGCTACTGGTTAAATGTAAGGAGCTCATTCTTAGACTTAACACACGAAAACACGTACATGAAAAAAAACACACTAATTGCAAAACAGCAGGTCAGACAATTAACACACTACATGTATTTCCAAAACGGGGGTCGACACACCGTCCACCGAGTGATGGGACTGCACAGCGTCTTCATTGTGCAGCATCGCGGTCCCGGTCCGAAGTGGAGAGTCACTTGTGATCCGGGTCACGGCACCAATGTGACGGGTGTCACAACAGTGACTGTCTTCATCTCCACGATGCTGCCGTATTAATGAAGACGAGACGCGTGGATGTGTCTTTTTATTTCTTTTATTTCTGCAACACAGTATGGCAGAAGGGATGGGTGAAGTCGCATGGGTTTCGTCTTGTGATTAACCTGAATCTCCTCGAGATTGTTCTGGAAACTATGGGCGGGACATAGTGCCACACTGTGCGCCGTTGCGTCACTTCCTTCATAATTTAATAATCTAAGCGCACAACTCCGTTACACATAGGCTATCAAAGATACAAATTAAATGTTTTACAAGCCGCTACAGCATTTATTCTTTATCCCCAGGTCAATGTCCATATACCGGTACTCTTATGCTGTGTCCAGACAAGTACATCATACAATTCAGCACACGAGTCGAACAACTGGATCACTCTAATATAAAGACAATTTTAGCAGGAACAACGCTCCTGCTAGACTTTATACAAGAGTCAAGATTTTGGAGCCGGTCACCGAAAAATGAAATAACTTTCTGATCTGATCCAGTGGTTCTTAACATTCTTGAAGCAATCTGCGTGACAATGATCGTGCTCTTGCAAAAACAGGGCTAATTCCACACGCAAGCCAAAAACACGAACCAGCACCTGTGCCCGGGATAACCACCGAATATTAGAATGGAGCCCATTTCTTTATACAGCTCACTGAAGATGCGGTGCCTCAAAGCACTTTTTTTGCACATAGTTCGCACATTCCACCACGGTTTTTAATACTTCTGCCATTTTTGGAGGCAATGTTTTTGTTGCAAACGCATGCCTGTGCAGAATACAATGCGTCACAATGACGTGTGGTGCATCGGCCTTTACTAGTGTACCAAAACCAGACTTTCTTCCCAGCATGAATGGAGCTCCGTTCGTACAAACTGCAGAAACCATATCCCATGAAAGATTGTTGTCTCTGAGGAAGTCATCCACGAGCTTCTTCACATCTGCTGCCTTGGTTGGTTGTTGTTGTTGTTGTAAGAGGCTTACAAAATAAAAACTCTTCTTTTATCATGTCGTCTTTCACATAGCGCACAAAAACACTAAGCTGGTTTCGATCAGCAACGTCTGTGGTTTTGTCGAGTTGAAGGCTGAAAAAAAACATCAGATCTGCGACTACCTGAGCCAAGATGTCTTAACTCATATCTTCTATTCTGTCACTGACGGTGTCATTTGAAAGGGGCGTTTGGGATAATTTACCTTCGGCGGCTGTTCAGAGTATCAGATTCGCCATCTTTAACACAGCTGGTTTCACGGGTGCTTCACCAATCGTGTGTGGGTTGCCCTGCTTTGCGATCAGGTAAGCAATTTCGTACGATGCTGTGACGATCGGTTTGCTAACAGGTACAAATCCAAGATCAGGCAGAGTGGCCCTTCCATAGAATCTAGCTCTCTTCGCCTTGAATTCAGCAAGTGTTGTGTTCTTGTATTCCCCGTCTCCATGCAGCTTGAAGAAGTGTTCCGTTAGTTCTGCTGGTGCTAGACTAGAGTTGCTCAACTTGGCGTTGCAAATCATGCAGATAGGACGCTCACCCCCATCACGTTCCGTGATACATGAGAATCTATGTTGGACATATTCATCCGACCGGACGAAACGACCTCTGGGGCCGGACGAAATGTTCCGTTTCTGTAATTAACAGAAGTGTCAGCGGAGGCTCCGCCGAACCCCCGAGATCATCTCACCGTACCCCAAGGGTTCGATCGACCCCAGGTTAAGAACCAGTGATCTGATTTAATACTTCATGAATCATTTGCAAAATTCACACCAAGGACGATAAAATGATCAGAATCTGCTCATCTCATCCGATTATATCTATGTAAAATCTAGTAATAACTACGACTGGGTCGCATGGCTTAAAAATAATTACCCTTGTAAATGACGGGGATGCACAAGTAACACCGCTTTGCCCAACCAGTAGGATGTCACATACTGGTAGCTTCACACTAATTCTTGTGAACATCTGGCTCTTTTCCAGTCATTCTCGAAGAACACAGATGTCAACAGGTTCAGTTTTGTATCACTCGTAAAATGTACTTATCCGCCTACTAATACAAAATTATCCATGTGGTGATACCATTCATATACCGTACACTGGCCTGATATTCAATATCCTTTACAAGGATACTATTAACATACTCAGTAGACAAGACATTTACTAACACTGCTTAAGTTGACAGCAAGTTGTGTTGTTTAAGCTCCTAGCAGTGGGGAGGAATGTTACTTGTAATGTAAGGTATCACCATTGCTACTCATGGGCTGAGATGTTTTATTTAGGGGGACAAATATAGCAGGGGAAGGAATGCCTGAGCCGAGATTCAAACCCAGAAACTTGAATGTGAGGCTGATATGTTAAAACAAGAAGTCAACATGTTCCTTTGTTGAACATTAGCGAATATTTTCACTGCCAATGTTGGTGTGAATATAAACTGCAGAAAAAAACGAGAATGTCTGCACACGAAAGAAAGACACCAAAATGCACCAGAAATTATTGTAAGGCTCTGTTCAATTCTCATCTTGACATATATAAAAAAAATAAATCCCACAATATATGCCTTTTTAGCCGGATGTCACCAAAGCAGAAAACTAGTATAAAAGTAACTGTTTAAAACTGGCTACTCACAGTTAGTTTTTAATAAATATACGATTAAAAATCAAATAAAACAGAAAGCAATGTTAAATCAGTTGTACAAATAGCCAAAGTACTTTGAATGACAACAAATGGCTGGGTTGAAATGAAAAAAAAATAATTAAAAAATGTGCTTGTGGAGGTGCTTGTGGAGGTGCATGCTCGCTTTGGTCCTTGCACGATCCTTCTCCCGCCACCAAGACGTTGGGAGAAAAGCACACGGACAAGCATACATGTGAGCCATGCGCTTGTGTATCTGAGGCTGTGTAGAATTCTTCCAAAACGTAAGATCGTTTCATCAACTCAAAATGATTGCATTTAAAATTTGCAATTTTGAGCGTGTGGATTTCAAGTTTTAAAGATGGACCTCACTGGACAAAAAAGTCAGTTCAATATAATTGAACATCCTGCCAGTCAACATTACCTGAAACAAAAGTAAATAAAAAAATAAAATGAGCAGTACACAGGAAGCGCAACATAAGTGTGCATGCTCAAAATTCAAAAATGTCAGAAGATGAAATACTTCAAACTTCCAAAAAAAAGTGACATGAGGAAAGCAGTTGAAAAGCATTTTTTCCTACATCCTTGTAATCCACCTTAAAGTCTGTGTGAGTTTACAAACCTCACTACCAAATGACTGATGCATTTTTAACACTACTAGGCCCAATGAATGGCAATAGTCATTCTTGTAGTCCACCAAATAGTGATCTTTGGAAAAAGAGTATAGTAGTAGTAACCGGACCTCAAACAGATCAAATATATGTAAAAACTGTTTTACAGAAAGCTATTTAACATTTATTGATTAAATCCTTGAAGTCGGTCCTGAGGTCCACATGCTACTGCACTTTTTCTTCACTAGATAAAACCAGTTTGGTATGAGTAGTAGAACAACTATGTGAAAGCCAATATTGCACATCAGTTGAAAAATGAAACCAGTGGTCACATATTTTACAAGTCACCACCTGGTTCTTTACCAGTAGCAGTCGTTGGCAGATGTCAACGAGTACAGTTTTGCCTCACTACTAACTTGTAGTTATCCTCTGGTGCTCCCCCTAAAATGCTAACATTGTTCCACTTAACGTCTAACACCTCACTAATTAAACAAGTTTTGTGCAGATGTCAACAAGTGCATTTTTTCTTCAGGACTAACTTGCCCAGCTTGTACTTGTAACCCCTTTGTCCTGACTCGTCGGATGATAGAAGTCACGTCAAGTTACTCATGGACATTTTGGTGTTACGAGGTTTGTCCAAGAGCCTTCTGGCGGGTGAGGCGTTCGTTCCTATTTGTTAGGATTAATAGTGCGACAAGTTCAGCACAAAAGTAGCCTACTCTAATAAGAGCACCCATGGACTGAATTATCTTGCTCGTGTTGACAGAGAGTGGACTAAAACTTTAAGATGGATGTCAAGGATGTATCAAGGATGTATAATAAGAGCCCAACAGCTTCCCATGGTGATACAAGTCTTAATAATAAGAACGTATAGAACGGTGATTAGGGCAGCTTGAAAAGAGAGCTGCAATCTCACAAACACTCTTGTTGTTTATTACACTTTGCGGTGGAGGGGCTGGTATGATTTCTCACTAAAAGGAAGGAGGGGAAGGGGTTTGGGGTGGCGAAGTGGACTCCGCGTCAAGTCTTTCAAGTGTCCCTTTCAAGGCTTTTCAAGTGGCGGCACAAAGCCAAATGTGCCACTGACAGTCGGGTTATCAAAAAATAGGAACCGCATCTCAGCTTCCAGACATGTATGTTTAAGACGCTCGGAAGCCTTTCAAATTAGCAGTGCGGTCATGTTGTGCAGTTGGGGGAACCCCTCGCCCCCTTATTCCTGATTCAGGCAAACACTGCATCTGGAAAGAAACACAACACCAACTTAGTATGAACGGTTGTTTGTGAAAACCATCATTTTACAAGACCATAAAAAGCATGTTTGCTCACACTAGTACAACCCAAATGTATCACAAAACAGAGCCTAATTTTCACTACCGCACCAGAAATAAGTGATGTCATCTACGTCGACCCCAATAACAGGACAATTATTAGTCTGATAATTTTCGTGCATCCCCTTTTCTATCTCTTGACTCAGAAAAAGAAACTTACTTCAAACCGACTGTGGAAAATACCATACCTCAAATTTAAAGAGATCTTGAAATGTTCAACATTGCTTTCCAAAGTAAAATCAGAAAAAAACACCAAGCTAATCAGGGTACTTTCATTAAGGACTACAGACATCTTAATAGATGGAGTTGCTCATTCACATATTTTTAATAATTGAACATAATGGATTAATATATTTTTCTTTAAACCCGAATGACACAAAATTTCTCGAACTTCAATGAAAAGAAGGCAGAAGTGATACTGTTTGGTCCCAGTGGCCCATGTACATCTCATGCTGTAGACTTGAGCCCCCTGGCTCCTGATCTGAAGTCAACAGTCTCAAATGTGGGTCTTAAAATGGAGAGCGACTTTAAACTTCACCAACAAATTGGTGCGATTGTTAAATCCAGCTTCTTTCATTTTAGCCTTAAAAAAAACTCCAACATCTACATAGATATCATTGGATGGGGTGCAGCCACAACAAATGCTACCAAATGACGAGTATATAACATTGGGAAAAAAATTATAAAATTTCCTGTTTAAAAAAAAGTATGCTTTTGTTTCAGAAAACAGATGGCTGGCGCTGTGTAACAATGACATGCTAACTTCCTGTTTTGGAACATTCTTATTCAGGATGTGGTGTTTTCCTTTTTGTACCATCTGCCTCGCTCTGCTGCTCAAATTGTCGAGCGGCAATGTTTACGTTTCTCCCCCGTCAAACATCCACCTTAAAAGTTGCTGCCCACTCATTCTTCACGCTATGTCTCTCATTTCAACGTTTATGAATCTGTTTAAAACTGAAAAAAAAACCTAGGCATTTTTTTAAATACAGTGAACCTATACATGTTCGCATTATGACCAAACTCAAATCCACAATAAAAATATTGCTTTAACAGTACTGAGCTATACCTTGTGGTATCTTGGAGCCAAGGTACTATGCTCATGTGAGAGGATACAAATAATACAGTTTATTGTTAAAAGTTACAGTATTTTCCGTCGTATGAAGCACACCGGCGTATAAGGCGCACCCCTAAGGAATGGTGTATTTTCAAACTATTTCCATATATAAGGCACACCTTCAATGAATGAAAAAAGTTTTCCCAAATATAATATAAAAATATACATACATTTTCCAAATATAAGACACCACATTATAAGGTGCTACAGTAGATGCTGGGGTTATGTACTACTTCTTCTACAGGGGGAAATGGAGTCAGTTTCTGCTGACAGTAGCTGTGATACATGATGTGGCTCAATATCACTTCACATATAAGGCACTGGGTCATCTTTTGGAGAAAAAAAAGGCTTTTGGGTGCGCCTTATACACCGGAAAATACAGTACCCTAAAATTAAGGATGCACCAATATTGATCGTTTATGTACTGTACTATGGCAGATATAAATTTCACAGCCTGACAATTCTCTTATGGTTGGGTGAAATAAGAGCCAAGTGGAGATGTTATCTGTAAAAACAAGTGGTGGGTTGTTGCAGGTGACTCATAGTACGATCAGTCTTCAATACATTTTTTCATCCTTGATATGTGCCTATATAGTATACTTTCTCTGTCATTCAAAATGTTCTTTTATTTTGCTTGAAAGAAAAAAAAACTTTTTTATCATGAATTGACGAATATAGCATCCATACCTCTTATTCACTGTACCACGCAGGCGGTGCAGCACTGCTCCTGCTTTTCAGGCAGCGTGGAATAGTTCATCTGGCGCACGATCTCAGCAAACAGCTCATCCACCATGGTCTTGCTCTTGGCTGAGGTCTCTATGAAGGGGCAGCCCCACTCCTGGGCCAGGGCGCGGCCTTCGGAGCCCGCCACCTCACGCTCTGACTCCAGGTCCACCTTGTTTCCCACAAGAATCAACGGCACCTTCTCGAAACGCTTGACTCGCACAATTTGGTCTCGCATGGGTCGGATGTCCTCAAAGTGGAGGAAGAAATACATTTTAAATAACAAGCATGACCATATTTGTGCAGAAAGCAGTAAAAAATTGTGATTGATCCCCACCAACGTGTACATATACACACTTATGACATTTTGTCTTATACGTTAGCATTAAGCTAGCAATTTTTCATTAAATGATTTGGGTAAACATTGTTTTGCTTCAAAATACAGTCTTGTTATATCGATATCGGTTATATTGACAGTACTGCTTATTACGATACTATTTTCATTTCCCGGCAAATTTCTAGTCTTTTGTGTATAATTAGTACCGGTTAGTACGATACCTGGTTATTACGATAATCCGGTTACGACGGTGCCCTTTTCATCTCCCGCCAGCCAATTTGGTCTGCTTATATCGATACAAAAGCAGCTTAAAGGGCAACCGATGTCACTTTTTTTTTTAACTGACATCAGAAAAACGTTTTATAGCATCTAAAATACCCAAAACACACAGTATATTTTTATTCAAACGCAAAATAAAAGAAAAATGACCTAAAGTGTCCAAAATCTGCAAAAAATTGAGCTGCGAATTGGGCATTTTCAGAAAGTCCCGCCCCCAGTTCGTGACGTCACGCCAAGACGTCTTGCATTGCTGGAGAAACAAAACAATGGCTTCAGATTCGGAGAATATGCTTTCTTGTTACACATCCAGTTATGAATATGATTGAAATAGTTCTGAAGAGGAAAGCATACTAGTTTGAGGTACAAAATGGCGACCTCCAGTGGCCACCTCCGCTTCCACAGGCTGATAAATTCCTTATATGGAGCTTGGACTCCCTCTTCTGGCGGCTTTTGCGTGCAACACTGTTCTCAGACCAAACATGAACAGCAAAATACATTGACGTGATGGACACTACAATGCGTCTTTTTTACAGACAGGGGGCGGTCCTTTCGTGACGTCACGTACGGACTCGTCACCAACTCAAAAACAAGACTTCCTGAATATTCAGAGCAAGTCTTAAAACGTAAAATATAGCTATATGCGGTGGAATCTTATTAAAATACGCTCAGTAGAAATCATTTGAAGCCATTTTACAAATTATGGACAACTTGTCCGGAGACGACGGTTGTCCTTTAAGCCGAATCAATATTTGCTTAAGGATCACAATACAGTACCACCATTAGCGAAATCTGTATCGGTAACACCGTTGGTCACGTGACCAGCTTTCGTGTCTTGCACTGTGTAGCAGAGCTGCAATAGCATCTGAAACATACCGTAGTCTTCTTATACAGTAGACAGTTGTTCAACACCAATTTCAACCATGGGGAAATGTAAGAATTGTGACCTCGGAACGAAGTACAAGGCAATAGTGGCTGTGGAGGACAATCAAACAAGAAGCAAATCCTCCATTGCGAAAGAGTTCGACGTGCCACAGAATACTTTATGAACGTAAGTAATGTAAAAGTTGCAGTTTTTGTTTTCCATACATGTATTTAATTGTGTTGTAGTCCGATATCTTTATCGTTTACAATAATCACTGTTTTTCATACAGTATGTACTTGCTCTCGTGGGTATAGAAGATTGTCGAGTGCTACTCAGAGTCACTATTGCAAGAGTGCGTTATGAAAATAATAAATGACATTTTTATTTAATGCATAAGTTTATATGTCACTTTACTACAGGACAAAAGCATGCTAGATACACAATCCATGAACTCAAGGAAAAAATTACATGCCATAATCAAAGATCCCCCATTTATTGCCCACTTTTAATGTAGTTCGGCGCAGAATCAGATATATCGATCGTCCGGTTATATCAACCATCAACAATATCATCTCCGACTCCAGAGAACATCGATATAACGAGACTTTACTGTACATGGACCCCCAATATATGCAAAGGTAAGACAAATGAAGAGATACCAAATTGTTATTCCGATGAAAATTTCTTTTTTTTAATGTGGGAGAAAAAAAAATGAATGAGTAGGCTTCTGGGGGAAAAAAAACACAAATAAGAGGGGGAAGGGGCTAGTGTGTCAGTTTTACAGTTAACTTGGACCAGCAATGACAAGCAAAGATGAAGCAATCCCACTTGATTTCTTATTTGGACAACTCGGCAAGCTGTCAACTTCTTGCTCCATCAAAATGATGGTATACGTTAGTCTCCCACTAGAAGTTAAATACAGTCACTAAGGAATACTTTCAAAGTGTTTTAAAACATGAAATGCCATTTTAATGAGCCAGAGTGTCCTTAAAACCTGTGGGGAAAGGTAAAAGTATTTGGAATACCATCCATCCATTTTCCATACTGCTTATTCCTCATTAGGGTTCGCGGAGGGGGGGGGGGGGGGGGGGGGGGGGACACACACCCTGAATTGGTTGCCAGCCAATCGCAGGGCACACAAAGACAAACAACTATTCACTCTCACACTCACACCTAGGGACAATTTGGAGTGTTCAATCTGCCTGCCATGCATGTTCTTGGAATGTGGGAGGAAACCGGTGGACCAGAAGAAAACCCACACAGGCCCAGGGAGTACATCTTCAACTCACGACCTCTGCACTGTGAAGCTGGCGTGCTAACCACTCGACTACAAGGCTGGCCTATTTGGAATACATTTTCCACATACGGTCATGTTATCCTAAAATTTATTCTCTGCAATTTACTGATTTGCTATACAGTCGAATACAAAATGGTTGCAACCAAAAACAGTAGCACAATCAGTTTTTTTTCAATTTGTTGGTCGACTTTGAGAATAATTACCATATTCAAGATTAGGAAAATTAATATTTTCAAGTTATTTATGACTGGCGCTGCGTTTTTGCGTGACAAAGTCTACATCGAAATGTTTTTATTGTCTCTATCTCGCTGGTTTTCACCCATCACGAATGGCCCCGTAATGATGCTGCCCGATGAAAGGAGGTTCACTGTATAAAATACGAAGCTAAATGGTGTACAAATCATTTTCTCTTACCTGGAAAGACTGTTGGTTAACCAAGCTGTAGACCAGGATGAATCCCTGTCCGTTTTTAATGTACAAATCCCGCATGGAAGCGAATTGCTCGGTGCCCGCCGTGTCCAGAATCTCTAGCACGGAAGGCGACGAGTCCACCTCGATCTCCTTCCTGTAAAAGTCCTCGATGGTGGGGTCGTACTTCTCGATGAATGTCCCGGTGACAAACTGGACGGTCAGCGCCGATTTCCCGACGCCGCCGCTACCCAGCACAACCACTTTGTACTCCTTCATTGATGGACGCGAAGCTAACGTGGAGCGGCTAACGGATTAGCTTCGCGGCGCCCCGAAACATTCACGGGCCTTTTCTATTATCCAAAGCAAGGCCGAGACAACCATATAAAACCCAGTCCACTTGCGGATTTAGTCAATCCGACATAACTGCAAATAGAATAGATGGAAATACTCGGCGGTTAAAAAGGGGGGAAAGTTGATGTCCACTCCGCCTGTTAGCTAGCTCGACGATAGCTAAACATTTGAGGTCCCATGCCCGAGCTCAAGGGTCCAACCCGGTTACAAAGAGGCACTGTCGGGGAACGTGTCGTCGGGTGTTGCACGCCCAGTACCGCATTCTATTTCACAGTCACCATTCGCATTCAAATAGTGCGTTGGCGGCGCTGCTCCTTGCCTGGTGGATCCAAATATCCGGCGGCCGAGGCCTGCTTGTGTGTCCGAGGCTACCTTCTACCTTCGACGGATTCCGTGTGGGCTCCCGACTCGCTGCCAGGCGATTTGGCAACGAACGGTTAACTCCGGGAAACAGTCGAGGAGCGCATCGGGTTATGATATACGCAGACCTGTGCATCCTTCCATCGCGCACATTCTCAAGAGATCGCCGAGAAAAAAACTGGAGCCTATCTAGTCTGACTTTTTGCGTCGTTCACCCGAATCGTCTGCAGCCAATCAGGACGCATCAATCGTTTCAAACCAAGAGCTTCACCCCGACATTACTGCAGGGGTATGGAAGCCCGCAGCTGCCGATGTGGACAGTACTGTACAAATATTTTTCGTCTGGCTAAACCTTCGAATGGGCGGCATGCACGCTCAAAACTCGTAATTACGTTGAAACGTATTTCAATATGTTAAACATAGCTAACTAGCTCAACAGTATTAGTAACATTTGAATCAGTGACGTGCAGTCAGTGGAGCCAGGTGAGGCAGTGCCTCACCTGTCATCATGGAAAGCTGTCATGGAAATATCAAATGAAAAAAATAAATTAAACAGTTAGATGTATTTAGTGATTTGTACTTTAAAGTTCTTGTCCATTTAACTTCACCGTTTTAGCATTTTTTTCAAAATCGCTGAATTTTCACATTTACCGTTCAAAAACTAAGTAGAGACGAGCAGTGACGTCATTGATGACGTCAGTGCCTCACCAGCCATGAACCTCACCGCACGTCACTGATTTGAATGTACAGTATTTGCCAGTCCAAATTATTTACACTCTACGTTGGCAACTCCGAGACTCCTTATGCAAAAAACTACCAAATTGCAGGAGTGCAGCCACGTCTTGTGGCCTGTATGACATCTTACGATGTGATGGTCACGTGTACATGTGTGTGCTGATTTGCATGCTTGTAACCACCATCCACTCAGAGATTCATGAAATAAAATGCACACATATACAGAACTTCAGCC
This sequence comes from Hippocampus bargibanti, assembly GCF_051943395.1. Lineage (NCBI taxonomy): Eukaryota > Metazoa > Chordata > Actinopteri > Syngnathiformes > Syngnathidae > Hippocampus > Hippocampus bargibanti. The sequence continues at coordinate 19,445,513 of NC_142735.1, forward strand.
AAAACATTTATAACCAGGATTGTTAGTTTGGGGAAATGTGTTGTCTTAATTAATTATTATGAAGTTTAGAAGTTTCCACCACTTTTGGTATTTCGGACCTCAAAGTGTTAGTAATTAATACAACCCACCCACATCATATGATCAGGCATTTGCTGACCTTGATTGAAAGGTGATAATTGGGCTAAAAATGAACTCCTGCGAAATATATATTTTATTCACCTTTTGTTGATCAGAAATAATTCACAATGATCCAAAAGGAGTGTCACAAACAACGAGGAAAACATCACAGTAAGATCCAACTTAGGGTTTATTAAACAGAAAGGGCAGAATAACAGGCACAGTACCTTACTAATAACAATCATAATGATCAGGTATGCAATCGGTATGTAGCACGGTACATTGAAATTACAACAAGAAAAAAAAAAGCAGGCAAACAATTAACAGCAGTTTTTCCTTATATGGCTTATCCTAAACTCCCCAACCACTACAATTTGGACTTTTTCTTGGGACATTTTGAACACAAGTAAGTGTATCAAATTAAACATGAAACATGAACAGAAAATCACATTTGAGTCCTACAGGCATACACAGTTCTGCGCCTGAGTAAAATGGACGTGACTGGAAAAGGACAAGATTGGCATACTTGTAATAATAATACATTTAAATTACAAGCGCCTTTCATAGCACCCAAGGACATGTTACAATTAAAAGAACAATAAACACCAGAACAATAAAACCATAAATAAAATGATAAATAATAAAAGCTGATTTAATTAAATTGAGGGACCGGGAAGGCATGAACATTTGAAGGTCAGACAGATAAGGGAGGGTTTATGGATGGCTTTAAATGTAAATAGAAGTACAGAAGTTGTAGAATAACTAAATGTGACCAATGAGGCAAATTTGTGCACTAGTTGACATCTGTGCACTTCTAGTGAAGCACAATCAGTTCATAGTAAACCTAATAGTCAATTTTTATCATGTCAATTCTAATACTAGTAGCACACAGTTGCCAATTAATGCAGCTATGCTTCACTTGTAACATTTAGTCCTGATAGTATTGCAGTTGTATTACTGGTTAAAGTCCCTGTACGCGTATGCCCTCATGAGTGAGACACTTGTAGAATGACTTTGTTTTCGGAGTTCAATTTTATCCTGCAATACACTATGACATTTCTTAATACTAAGAAAACGGCTGAAACTTTGGAATAGTAATATGACAACTATATGTTATTAATGAGAAGAAACTACTCTTGGAAAAATATGAGGCCACTAGTGTCTGGCACATGTTTGCTAGTTAAGCCTAACAGTGTCACTAGTGCAGGGCAGTAGTTTACTTGAAAGATTTAAGTGTACTTAGCCAAAAGTGATATTTGTCATAAAAAAAATACTGGAAAGATGCTTGGTAGTTGTTCTACTAGTACAATAGGTTGTCTCACTAGTGAAGATAAGCAGCTTACTGGTACATGGACGTTAAAATAGACATCATGGATGAGGAATATGCGAAATGTAACGGCTTTCCATCCCCCTCCCCCGCCTGTACTAGTGTTGGAGGGCTGTTAAACAATTTGTCAGGATGACTCACTCCAGCTGGGAGCAGCACTATGGCAACAAGAAGGCAGGCTGGAGGAGCAAAAGAAATAAAGAGCAGAGCGCACGTCCAAACCTGCCGCGCAGGAAAAGAAACCTGTTGAGAAAAAGCTGAAACCCACTGGAGAGCGAGAATCCCCTTCTAAGTATGTAAAAGTTAGTAGTCATAGTCATATAGAAGTACTGTAGTTTATAAACAGGACATTAAATAAAAGGTAATGAAGCTTAGTTACCGTTGCTGTCTAATATTTATCATTAGGTTGTTTTATATTTATACCTGACTGGTGTTTTAAATACAATATTTACTATATGTCTGCTTGAATAGGTTAGTGATGGGCTACAATGCCTTCAGACTTATCTTTTCCTGTTATTGCTAGATGGTACAATTGTTTTACATTTTCTCGTGATTATTTGACATCAACATATGACCCGACTCAAGTTAAATATACTTTTTAAAGAAAAGGTGAGCAAAAATGTGTGTGTGTATATATTATTGATATTATAAACAATCCACTTTTTAGACATTCTATGCAACCCCCATCTGTCTAGATTTATTCAAAATATTTTTTTGTATGGAGGAGGAGTTCTATTATATGTACATCAGTGCAAACAAGGTGAAGGTCACACATTCAAAGAGCATGGATGTCATATCTGCCAGCACAGCTGGACTCCCTCGACACTACAAAGGAGACTCGGTGAATGTCTTTCAACATTTCTAATGAGATGTTCTTTTTTAAATAAAACCAAAATAACACAAAGCAGTCAGTCCTTTTAGCTCTCTGACAGGTTTTGCAAACCAAAATATTTTTTTTCTGGAATACACGTACATCATCAGAATTAGAAATTCGCCCAAAAATTTTACCATCAAATGTCTTCATTTTTTTTGAGTAAGGGAAAAAGTGTTAAAAAAAGTTTATAACATGCCATTTTTGACACAGAATATATCATTTCTGATGCCAAATTTCGAATTTCAGAAAGTAATTTCTTTTACAGTCAAATAAAGCATTAAATGACTAATGGTAGTCTTTCAGACCAAATCATTTGACCATAAAAAAAAATCTGTGTCAAAAAAATCTGTTAAAAAATGCAAAATTCAATTGAATAACATCCACCTCACAGGGCAGAGGTGCAGGGTTTGATTCCAGCTCTGGCCTAACTATATGGAGTTTGCATATTGTCACCATGCCAGCATCCCAAAAACATACATGGACAAATTGTCCCTTGGAGTGGGAATGAGTGTGAATAGTTATTTGTCAAGGTGAGCCCTCCAATTGGCACGTAACCAGTTAAGGGTGTCCCAAAGACATCTGGGAAGAGCCCCGGCACACCTGTGACCATTGTGAGAATCAAGCATTTTCAGCTAAATCGGGTTGTCAGATTGTCCATTCATTCATTCATTCATTCATTCATTCATTCATTCAGCCATCCATCGTCACATATGGACGTAGTGGAGCCTATCGCAGCTGTCTTTGGGCAGTAGGCGGTGGACACACTGAACTCAAAATTTTGGAAATTTTTAAAAATAGGCACATATTTTTATGATAAAATGATGCAATCAGACAACCACAAGCGTGTTTTCAAAATGACAATCTGACATTTTCGAGACAAATACCGAAAATATGTATCCTCGAAATAAGGTTGCACATTAAAAAAAGTAATGTGTATACATGCTGATTTTCTCTCTTTTTTTCTGTGTGCCACAAATACTCATATAGCATGTTATCGAAGTGATTTTGTGGAGAATGAATCCATGTCAACAAAGTTCTTTGATAGGGACATTACACTGTTACCCTTGGAGCATTCACAAAACCGCGACATGATTTCTTAAAAGGACCCCTGTCCTGAGTGTAATATCTTCAGCACCAACCAACCAACCAAACACACATTTCACACAATTCTGCATCCCGATCACACTGACAGTAAATAAGACAGCGCAGCTGCCCGAGAGAACGCTCATGACCTGTACAAAATTCAATATTTCATTTCAAGTCAAAGGACAGTGAAGGAATTTGAAATAGGCACATTTCAATTTACCTCAAAGGGATTTCACAACACATAACCGACACCACATAATCGCTGCCAACCTAAAATTATTCCCTCGTGAACTTTGACCACCTTAGAGTCTGTCGACTTTGGACCATCACAAAACAATTGTATTGTCTCCCCCCCCCCCCCCCCCGCGCAAGTTCAATTGCTCTTTGAGAGCCATCACACACATGAGAATCGGTTCCCTGGTGTCAAAACATTCAACTCGAAAGGCTGCAAAACAAACCTAAAAGGGCATTTGAAAAGTTGACAAGCACGTGTAACATCCAGCATTGCATGGTGCAGCTCCTTGCATATACCAGAAGATGACGTTGGCCCAATTGAAATGTCAACATCATAAAGTCACTTTTGATTCTTGAGACCAAAATGAAGCTTCATTGTTTTTTTCTCCCCCGCAATGTAGAAACAATCTTCACTGAACACAAAACAAAATATCAGTGAAAATGTCCCCTGTCAGTGAAGTTAGTTATGATTCAATATATGTACAGTTGAGTATGTGACACGATATGTTCATAGATAGACCTTCCTGTAAACACAATTAAATGAATGGCTTTTTTGTCTTTTTACTGTAAATAACTACAGTGGACACCTTTACAATAAACCTTTCCCAGAGGATGTTGGAAATTGAGCCGATCGACTTAAAGTGGTCACACTGTTTGGACAATGCTTAAAGGACAACCGACATCACATTTTTGTTTCCTAACTGACATCAGAAAAACGTTTTATAGCATCTAAAATACCCAAAACACGCAGTATGATATTTTTATTCAAATGCAAAACATCAATAGAAATGACTTAAAGTGTCAAAAATCTGCAAAAAATTGAGCATTTTCAGAAAGTCCCAACCCCAGTTCGTGATGTCACGCCAAGACGTCTTGCATTGCTGGAGAATCAAAACAATGGCTTCAGATTCGGAGAATATGCTTTCTTGTTACACACCCAGTTACCAATATGATTGAAATAGCTCTGAAGAGGAAAGCATACATGTTAGCAATCGATTGATTAAATAATTTATTCCATGCCATTTTGTGGCAACATTGGGGGGAAATGTATCACCAAAAAAGAGGCAGAAAATGGCGACCAACCTCCTGTGAGGAATTAATCAGCCCGTTTCCACAGGCTGATAAATTCCTTATATGGAGCTTGGTTGCCCTCTTCAGGCACTTTTTGGTGCAACACAACGTTTTCAGACCAAACAAGCACAGCAAAATGAATTGACGTGATGGAAGGACTGCTACAATGTGTCCTTTTTTTTCGGTCAGGGGCGTTCCTTCAGTGACGTCACATACTGACTCGTCACCAACTCAAAAACAAGACTTCCGGAATATTCAGCGAGAGTCTTAAAACGTAAAATATAGCTATATGCGGTGGAATCTTTGTAAAATACGCTCAGTAGAAGTCATTTGAAGCCATTTTACAAATTATGGACACAACTTGTCCGGAGACGTCGGTTGTCCTTTAAAATCCCGATTCAACGTTCTTAATTGCTTTACAAGTGTAAAAACAACAAAACAAATGATACAATAAAAGTGCAAGCCAATTTCTGCACCTGCCCTAATTTCGACAATGACAAGTGAATGTAATTACAGTAGTTATCATTTCTATCAGCACTAGCATGATCTTTTAATATTATATTCTTTTTTTTAAACCAGGAGGATTGAACCACTGTAATACAGGATACATATTTTTATTTATGATTCATTATTTTTTTTAAATAATCCCTTGATATCATTGATATTCAGAAATTGTATGTACTTTTCTTGTTTTTGTTTTATGACAGAGAGTGCATGTTCCCTGAACATTTGGAGTATGTATTAAGTCTCCTCTGCAGCTCAAACTAAAATCCCAAACGAGTCAACATTGTCAGTGCCAGCCAATGGTCACACAAATGCACTTAGACATGATGCCATTTGCAAACGCGTCGTGCGGCTTGTCACAAGTCTGTTATTCAGCTGCTCTCCATATCCTTTTTTTGGCAATACTCCAAAGGTTGGCCCTGCTTCCTTCTAGGATGAGTCCAAGGCATTCGCCTTCTTTGTGTATGTGTGTCTAACATTTGATGAGCTACTGAGAACTAACTCCACACTATCTATATATATATATATATATCTATATACATTTATACAGTAAAGTCTCGTTATATCGATATTCAAGGGAGTCCGAAAAAATATCGATATAACCGGGACTATCGATATATCCGACCCTGCGCGCATGTAATTTTCTCCGTGCGTGCATAGAAATAGTATCGATATAACCGGGACTATCGATATATCCGATATCGATATAACGAGACTTTACTGTATATATATATATATATATATACACATATACTATATATATATATATATATATATATATATATATTACACATATATATATATATATATATATATATATATATATATATATATATATATATATATATATATATATATATATATATATACACATACACACACACATATATATATACATACATACACACACACATATATATATACATACACACACACACACACACACACACACACACACACACACACACACACACACACACACACACACACACACACACACACACACACATATATATATATATATATATATATATATATATATATATATATATATATGTTATATACAGTAAAGTCTTGTTATATCGATATCGGTTATATCGATAGTACCGCTTATTACGATACTATTTTCATTTCCCTTGCACATTTCTAGTCTTTTTATGTATAATTAGTACCGTTTAGTACGATACCCGGTTATTACGATAATTCGGTTATTATGGTGCTCCTTTTCATCCCCCGCCGGCCATTTTTGTTGTTTATATCGATATATCCGTCGCGTCATTGGTCAACTTGGTCACGTGTCTTGTTACGTGAGCCGCCATCGGTCGCGCTATTGGTCGACTTGGCCGTGTGACTTTGTCACGTGACACGCCATCGGTCGCGCCATTGGTCAACTTGGTCACGTGTCTTGGTTACGTGTCACGCCATCAGTCGCGCCATTGGTCGACTTGGTCAGGTGACTTGGTTACGTGCCCAGCACCCGTGTAGCAGAGCCATTTTCATTTTCAGACGCTAGCTCGTGTGTGGCAGACGAGATTGAAGTGTTTGTGTTAAAAGGTAAAAATGGGAAGCAGAAGAAGATTGATGACTTTTTTAAATGGTATACATAATACAGTAAGATGTAAGCGTTGCAGTTTCCCTGTTGTGTTATGTACATGCCCACTGTACTGTATATGAATGCAATCGTTTTTTGCAACAATGTTTCTTGTTTTGTCTGCTGAAGCGCGATGATTTTGAAAATTATTAACATTCCATACTGTGTGTTAAAGGACAGCCGATGTCACTTTTTATTCAAATGCAAATAAAAATGACTTCACGCCGAGACGTCTTGCATTGCTTGTGAATCCAAACAATGGCTTCAGATTCGGATAATATGCTTTCTTGTTACACATCCAGTTATGAATATGTTTCAAATACACTGTAGTTCTGAAGATTAAAGCATACATGTTTACAATCATTAAAGAATTATATGTGCCATTTTGAGACAACATTGGGGAACATCTCTCACCCAAAAAAAAAGGGAGCTAATGGCCAGCTCCGTTTCTTATATGGCGCTTGGCTGCCCTCTTTTGGCGGCTTTTGTTTAATGCAGTTCGGCGCAGGATCGGATATATCGATAGTCCCGGTTATATCGATATTTTTTCGGACTCCCTTGAATATCGATATAACGAGACTTTACTGTATATATATACACACTCACATATATATACACACACACATATATATATATATATATATATATATATATATATATATATATATATATATATATATATATATATATATATATATATATATATATATTGAATTGAATGAATATATTGAACTAGAAATGAATACACCTTTTTTCATTCACTTATTCAATGCAATCTCATGCTGTTACACTTTAATTACAGTTGGCACCATTAGCCACTTGTCATGCAGCTCCGCTGTTGCATCAATTACATCATTGCTGAGTCATCAAAACAGAAACTGTGAAGTCCACATAATGCTGTCATTACACACGTACGTGTGGATTGTGTGAAATTTGTTTGTTTTTGTATGTATATATATATATATATATATATATATATATATATATATATATATATATATACAGTAAAGTCTCGTTATATCGATATCGGATATATCGATAGTCCCGGTTATATCGATACTATTTCTATGCACGCACAGAGAAAATTACATGCAAACATGGTCGGATATATCGATAGTCCCGGTTATATCGATATTTTTTCCGACTCCCTTGAATATCGATATAACGAGACTTTACTGTGTGTATATATATATATATATATATATATATATATACAAACAAACACACACACACACACACACACACACACACACACACACACACACACACACACACACACACACACACACACACACACACACACACACACACACACACACACACACACACACACACACACACACACACGCGCGCGCACTCTTGTTCCCAGTAGCTCATTTAGAATGCATGTCTGCCGCATTTTTAAGGGGTCGGTTTGTATGGCTGACAACAAGGTGACCTATCATGGGTGCAGCTTCTAAAGTTGGCGTGCAGTTAATGAGGCACACATTTGTCTTTTGGACGGGGGGTTTAAATGGCATTTGGATAAAGGCTTACTGAATCAAGGGCCGCAGGATCCACCATCAGCAGTTTGGGGGCCGGACACGGGTGGGACTGCATATCCACGTGAACGCATCGGAGCTCCAATGGATCCGAGATCACAAGCTCAGAAGGTTCTACTGGGAGACGTGAGTAGAAAGGACTGGGTTGACATTGTCTCCACTTTAAAATAGACTGCGAAAATAACGGTACAACCAAAGATCCACCTGGTGCCATTCATAGAACACAACGATGGATTTGTGTTTAGCTATCCAGGCGCAAATGCACGGCTAGAGGTTATCGAACATTACATTTTGTTCTGTTTGAATATTTTTTTGTTCTTTTGACTTCAAGACGGCGCCGCGAGAGTGGCTGCCTTTCCAGCAGCTCATGTATTTCGTTTTTCTACTTTCATTCCTTTCATCACTTTGCTGCTGTGAAATGTAAATTTCTCCACTGTGAGACTAATAAAGGCATATCCAATCCAATCCAATTACTGTGGGTTTACTTACTAAGTGACTCAAAGACGGGCAAGTATTCTGCAATGTTTATTTTAAAGACTGAATAATGGTCAGATGAGGACTAAGGCATGGAGAGCAGCCGAGAGGTGTCACCGAAAACCCCCAGGAGCACCACGTGATTACGAGACACGTGAATGACACATTAAGTGAACAAACAAGAGCATTTAGCACAATCAAGGTCACGATAGTGAAGTGTGAATACTCATTATATTTCTTGAATGAAATGTTTTTGTGAAATTTTTGTTCGGTGGTATATTCACTATGATTATTGTCCCACCCCATCCCCGCCCATTGTAGTTATTTGACTCAAATTCTCATTTGTTCTTCTGCACAATGCACTGGACAAGAGAAATAAAATGATCAAAAGAATATGACCAATATACACAATGCCAATGATGAAGCCTACTGTATGGAAAGCAGTTAAGACATTTATTTCATAGTCTTACTATCTATATAAACCCTTTAAGGGACAGCGGCCACTACAGTAGAGAGCCTATCATATTAATAGGTTATCATTATTGTGCCTTTTTTGACACTAGGAGAATAAATATGCCATACTAGTCGGACAATTATATGTTACTCGTGACACGCAACGGCGCTCTCACAAGGATTAGTCATTATAGTTTTTTTATTTATTTCATTGAGACTGTTATGTTTTGATTAGCTTTTTATAGTGTGATTTTTTTTATAAGGAGGATATGTCGAGGGCAAGAGTAAAAAAAGTATGCATACAAATCCAATCAGTATTCTACACGAAGAACAATAAATTACAATTCCCAGAAGGACTGTTTGGACCTTCCTTCTTCTGCATGGCTATCCAGTAAATAAATATGAATTTATAATATGCCAAGAAAGAAATGCTTGAATGGCTTTCCGTACTAGGGAGTTGAATTAAAAGACAAGACGAGAGCAAACCTGATCAGAGACGGCTGATTCTGCGAAAGGAACATCGACGACTGCGCTGGAGACGGACGAAACGGCAGAGGAGGAGGCGGGGGCGCCGTGCATCACGGCTACTTTTTTTTCAAGCAGACAAGAGGACGAGGATGAAAGGAGGGGGAACAGGAATGAGATGGTTACCACGGGCACGGGTCAAGCCACATCGGCAGAATGATTTATCGCCGAACATGCAAACAAAATAAGAAACACAAGTATTACGTTTCGTGACAAATAGTGGATGGAGTCATACAATGTGATCAGATGGCAATATCTGACAATTGTATTCAAAAACGCACGTGGACATGTAGAGGGCAAATGATCAATAAACAAAAGGCCTATTTAAAGATATTAAATATATTTAAGAATTAACAAATTAAATTTACTGGAAATACTGTACATTGAAGAGCTTTTTTTGATACTCCACCAAAATAAAATAAAAAACATTGTAACGCTCCTGACTTTATTTTCCTGCAAAAAAGCGCATTTTTTTCATTTCTGTGACATTGATGATTTATTCGACATGAATTTTTAAAGTTGTATTTTTGTAATGTATTTGTTTAAATAGAACTTTTTTTTCCTCCATTGTATGAGAGTGGGATTGTCATTCTGTAACAAGTCTGACAAAAAGAAAAATATTGATTTTTATACACAAGAAATTACAGTGAAAAAATGAAAACTTGCTTTTTTCTGTTTTTTTTTTTTTTGAAAAATGACTTGTTGGATAAAATAACCTTTTTTCAAGAACCCCAAATTAATTTGCTGCTATACGATGATAACCTTTTGTTATACACAGTCAACAAACACAAGACCTGTTTTTTTTTAAATCTGCAGTCCATTGTAAATTTCCCCATTGTGGGACTATAAAAGGCTTTCTGATTTCTTTCACAAATGTTTTTTTTTTTTTCAGAATAAAAGATGAATAGCAATAAAGTTTAATTTCTTAACTTTATCAGGAAAAAATAATATTTTGTTCTCCTAAAAAGGCAACTTGCACTTGGAGGTCTCATGAGGGATTGGCATTAAGGTAAAATGTCTCGTTGGAGGGGCTTGCACATCACTCACCTGTAGGGATGAAGCCCGGTTGCTGCAGCTGCATGCTGGCCAAGGCCTGCTGGTAGTGGAACATGTTGGGGCTGAAGACGGGGGCGTCGTTGCTTTTGTCCAACATCTGCCTCTTTGGTAGTGACTGCACACCTCCGGCCGGAACACCCTGACCACACCCAGCACAGAGCATGACAGAGCATTAATCTCCAATAATTATCACTAGAGGGCGCCACCATATGCGATAAGTGTTTTATTTACGTCATTCCACTTTGAGTCAGCTCAGAGCAAAACAGGCAACTTTTTCCGGGTTTGTTGCTTTGAATGGTCTTCTTGCAATTTTGTGTGCATCACCCCAGTACCTACCTCCCTACCCACCTACCGGTACCGGTATTACCGGTACCTTTCACCTCAGTACCTACCTAACTACGTACCTACTCCCCCTACCCACCTACATACCTACCTAGACACCCACCTACCCACCAACCACCCCAGTACCTACCTACCGACCTACCTACCAACAAAATATCGTAATACCAACCCAGTGTCTATCAACCTCTCGTTTCTACCTTCTCTCAACTTACCTTCCTACCTACATTTTATCTACTGACACAGGCAACGAATAACTACTCACTGGAAAGCGAAGTATGACTAACCAAGGTGGCAGAAGCAGTGTTGTGCCCAGCCTTGATCCTGGCCTGTAGGTGAGTAGGAGGGTGGAAGTACTTGCACTTGTCCCGGCCACAGCGTCCTTTCACGTAGTCCATGCAAACGATGACACAGTTCTCGTTACAGTCCACCATAGCGGCCTCCAAGGGGTGCGCGTAACGACAGTCACTCTCCCCTCGTGTGCAATTCCCACGCTGGAACTCGCGGCAAACCTGCGGCATGAATGACCCACATTGACCTTTCAACATATGCCAACAAAAAATGTGTACACACATACCTCCAACTTGTCGGTGCGTGCGTGCTTGGGTGCGGCGGTGCCGCTCCCTGTGGCCCCTAGGCCAGGAGGACTCCCAGGGACCAGCAAGGGTGTATTGGGCAGCAGCTCAGGCATCAAGCCCATCCCTGGGCCCATGTGGCTTAGGTACGGACTGAAGGCCATACTGGGACTGGTCGTAAAGGATGGTGTCATGGGAAATGTAGTCTGTGGATTTCAAAAACTGGCATTCAATACATCAAAAAGTTGATATCTTACATTAATGCCTTGATTTGAGAGTGCCGCAATTTAAAGAGGTTTTGAAGTTAGGAGCGGTTGGTTGGTCATCATGGTCTGCTGCAGTATATGGACATTTTAGTTTTTTATATTTGTATAGTAGCTTAAAGGGCAACCGACGTCACTTTTTTGTTTTAAATGACATTAGAAAAACGTTTTATAGCATCTAAAATACCCAAAACACACAGTATGATATTTTTATTCAAATGCAAAACACCAATATAAATGACTTAAAGTGTCCAAAATCTGCAACAAATTTCAGAAATTTTCAGAAAGTCCCGCCCCCAGTTCGTGACGTCACGCCAAGACGTCTTGCATTGCTGGAGAATAAAAACAATGGCTTCACATTCGGATAATATGCTTTCTTGTTACACATCCAGTTATGAATAGGATTCAAATAGTTCTGAAGAGGAAAGCATACATGTTTGCAATCGATTAAAGAATTTATTCCGTGTCATTTTGAGGCAAACGGGCGGGGGGAATGTCTCACCCAAAAAGAGGCAACAAAACGGCCACCGATCTGTGAGGAATGAATCAGCCCGTTTCCACAGGCTGATAAATGATTTCCATGGAGCTTGGACTCCCTCTTTTGGATGTAACACACGGTTAAAAAAAAACAGTACAGCAAAATACATTGACGTGATGGAAAGACGCTACAATGAGTGTTTTTTACGTCAGGAGACGGTCCTTTTCTGACGTCACGTGAGGACTCGTCACCAACTCAAAAACAAGACTTCTTGAATGTTCAGCACGAGTCTTAAAACGTAAAATATAGCTATATGCGGTCGAATCTTTGTAAAATGCGGTCAGTAGAAGTCATTTTACAAATTATGGACACAACTTGTCCGGAGACGTCGGTTGTCCTTTAAAAAAATATTCAAACAATTCCAAACATTTAGTGTAGCCCCACATTGTGTTACAATGTGCCAGGCAGCATTGAGCGTAATGCAGAGGAAAGAAGTGGATGACCCTTCATTATGTAAATATTAATAGAGCAAACACTTGTCAATTATTAGCCTATGCCAATTTAATAGCCGATAGGGAATGAAGAATATAATTACAGTGGTACCTCGGTTCTGGAACGCCTCACTGTTCGAACAAATCGGTGTTCGAACGCCAATACGACGCGTGAGTGCGTACGCAAGGGCGGGGAGCTGAGCGGCGCACGGGTGTGTCGCTCGCTCTGTGACCAACTGTTGTCGCTAGCGGACGTGCTGCATTTTGCTCTAGCGTTTAATATAGGTGCTGCTTAAAGTGACAAAAGAAAAGTAGTGCGTACAACTATTGCATTTAAGAAAGAAATAATCGCAAAATATGAAGGAAGTGTGCGAGTGTCTGATCTGGCGAGGGAATACAGCATGGCGAAATCTACGATCAGTACGATATGAAAGAATAAGGAGGCTGTGAAATCTAGTGATGTGACTGTGGGCGTGAGAGCAAGTGTCATTGGATAGATATTTGAAGAGAAAAGAACATCCTGTAGCAGTCATCCGTAGCTGTCACGTTCCGAGCGAGAGTGACGGCAGCTGACTCGTCGGAACGTAGTGGAATGTTTGGGATTCCAAAGCAGACACGTACTAACCAAGCAGGATGTTTATTCACAAATCAAAGAAAACACAGCGAGTAAGAAGGCAGGAGGTGATCCGACCCGCTTACTACGGCAAAAAGCAAATGGCACACGAGGGTGCAAAATTACGCAACCCCAGAAGATGACATAAATTTACGGGACGCGGGGAAAATACCTCGGACCGGATACACTCGCGCATCGAAGGAAGAGTCCAGGCACAGTGGCGAGTTGAGTCAATCATCCGGCATTGGCGAGGTGATCGCGAACCGTATAAATGCCCGTGTCTGTGATTAGAGAATGACAGCGGGTGGAGAACGGCCGGGAGAGGCAGCCCCCCCCCCCCCCCCCCCCCACTGTCAACTTGCAAGTGACAGGAGCAAAGAGGTGGTTTCGGTGCTCGAAAAAAAAAAACGCTTTTCGAACAGGGTCCTGGAACGAATTATGGTCGAGAACCGAGGTACCACTGTAATATAATAGTAATGCTAACATTCATTTGCTCACCAAGAATGTTTTGCATGATGTGTTCGCATTCAGTGCACAGGCTATTTTTCCAGAATTCAGATTTTCACCAATGTCAGGTGAGTCTGAAAGGTATCCAATGAAATATAAGTGGCTCACTGCATTGCTGTGTTTTAAGAAATAAGAATGGATGTCATTGGTGGACTCACGATGGGATGCAGCTGCGCTCCAGGGAGCATGAAGTGCATCTGTTGAGCCAACATGGTGGCCGCGGCCTTCTGCTGAATCAGGTTGTTCCTGCCATTAATCTCCAACTGGGTTTTGAGGTGCGGAGGAGGATGCAGGTATTTACAGTTCTCTCGCGAGCAACGGCCCTGGAGAAAAATAAAATAAATGACCACAAAACCACACAATAAATCTCCCCTATGAAACAGTATGATGTTATCAGGCCACCACAAAAGAAGAACATCACAGGTGAAGATTTTAGTTCAAGCATCAAGTTGCTTAAACCACCTTAAAGGAAAATCTTGGAATAATTGGAAACGGAATGATTTCTAGGGTTGTAAAGGACTGATTTCACACCTCCCACACAATTATTGATATATTTTAAAGCTTCCATTCACTTTCACAGTTAAACAGTAGAAGAATATTATGTAAACATCCCGTTAAAAAGATTGTCTTGCTTAGATGCGTCGAAATAAGAAGCATTGCTAGCATCGAGCTGCTTGCTAATCACAATTACATTTTATTTATTTATTAAAACCCACACAATCACAGTAAACATTTAAACACCCAAAATGTTCACTCAATGTATTTTTGTGTCCCGAAAAACCATCGGCTTCATGTTAACATATGTGAAACATCACTGAAGGCCAACACAAATTAGCATAGTTGCTAATTATAAACATAATAATAATACATTTCATTTCAAACATTCAACACACATTTCAAAACACACATTTCAAACCTCTCAACGTTACTTTACAGTCACAGGATACGTTTTTCTGTGGGTGAACAGCGGCAGCCACACGTCAGCGTTCACTCAACCTCGAAGTAACTCAGAATAGTAAGACAAATAAATAGAAAGCTAGCTAGCAATCCAATAGATAGCTAATAGCAAGCAAACTAGATAGATAGCCAGCCATCCAGATAGCTATTACTTTTCTACACACACAAAGACCACGGTTAGAAATACAAAATGAGTAAAACAACAATATACATTTGTGGCTCAAATAATGACAAAACACTTTTCCCATAAGCATTGCAAAACAACACAATTTGTTAGCTAAACGTCGAATGGGGTTTAAATACAGGGCGACATTTTGTAAGTCCTGTTGAAATTAAGCGCTAATGAGGTCTCTGAGGAGCTTGTGGTAGATAATTCATGAGTAATGTGCCAGCTGTCTCAAAAATTGTACAAGGTCAGAGATGCAATTGGCAACGTTATGTCAGAGTTAAGGCACAATTAAAACATGTAATTGCAAGAAAATTGTCCACAAATGTCCCATTTTTTTTAATCACTTGCCTTCATTACCGGTAAACTAAAGTCGACCCCACCCGACTTTGGGTGGGAGATGTGGTGCACAATGGATTGGTCGCCAGCCAATTTCAAGGAAGACAAATGAGCATTCAAACTCACTCATGAGAACTCTGCCACAAACGGTCCAAGTGTATGATGCAAGTACCTCTCACAATTTTTGGCCAAAACTACGGACAGTTTCATTCTATGATGTTAATTTGCACATTGACTCAAATGTATACTGCACTAAACATTTTCCGCAGTTTGTTAATTTTCCTGGTGGCAAATAAATTGAACACACAAACAAAACTGATGAGATAAAGTTGGAGTGAAAACAGATGGTGAAGTCTCACAGCTCACTCCCTTTTGCTGAACTATCTTTTTATTTACCTTAAATTCAATATGTGCAACACATTTGGATGTTGGGGCACATGGGACCAGTGTACTTTTGTGAAATCTACTTGTGTGAGTAAATTGTGCTAAAATACATTTCCTCAACTGCATTTAAATTCCATATTAAGAGCCGATTCTCATGTTTTTAATTCCCCATTGTTTCTTATACCTTTGCCTGGAGTTTCTATTTTGTGAAAAGCAACAAAATAGTTTGTAATTTGTCATTTAATGAAAAAAATAACGTTCCACTTCTCTTAAAAATTAGCGTAGTTATGTAATTCAACAGAATGTACATACATTAAACAGTCTGCTAGATTTTTGCCTCAGTTCAACATCTGGGTGCAGTGCAATACCCACGCACTCTATACGTTGATGGGAACATCTCAGTAAAGCACGTTTGTTGTTTTTCACAGCGGATCAAGAAGATATGCTTGTCATAATTATATGGGAACTGTATTTTGAAAATGTCAGGTCGATCATATCTCAAGACACCGCTGTACATCCAAGGTGACTCTCGTGATCTGAATGGATAGTTTTTACTGTCTGAACAGTGATGGGTCTAAGATGAAAGAGGGTACAGAAAATGCTTAAGAATGAATGACTCTGTGTCTTTGTGTTGTCATCCATACATCAATCTTCTGCCGTTTATCCGGGGTCGGGTCGCGGGGTCAGCAGCTTCAGTAGGGAAGCCCAGACTTCCCTCTCCCCAGCCACTTTTTCTAGCTCGTCCTGGCAGATCCCGAGGCGCTCCCAGGTTGTCATATTATTTGTTATTTAGTACTTTTTGTTCTTTTGACTTCAAGACGGCGCCGTGAGAGTGGCTGCCTTTCCAGCAGCTCATGTATTTTGTTTTTCTACTCACATTCCTTTCATCACTTTGCTGCTGTGAAATGTAAATTTCTCCACTGCGAGACTAATAAATGCAATTCCAAATAAATAAATGGTCTCTATTTGTGAGGTACCGTCCTAAATGGAGCTGTCATGGGGCAGTTGCCAGCCTACACACTGAACCAGTTGCCAGCCGAACGCAGGGCACACAGACTCGCACTCAGAACCAGACCAAGGGACAATTTAGAAGTTCCAATCAACCTACCATGCATGTTTTTGGCCTCTGTTAAGAATCCAAAGTACCTTGAGAAGACCCACGCGGGCATGGGTAGAACATGTTAACTCCACACAGGTTAGAATTGAACTGCCGTTCCATCTGGGGTCAGCCTTTTATACTGCCAAATGTATTTTCCATTACATGTTAGCATGAAGCTAACAGAGGCTATTTGATTAATTTTCAGTCCATTAAACACACCTTGTCTTATGTTTTAGTATGACAGAAAACTTGAACTGAAGGTAGCAATAAAGTCGCACATACAATCACACGAGGCCTACAATGCGTCCACTTGGCAGCAGGCCTCTTGCTGTCCTCCATACCAGCAATACCGAGGCAGATTGTTGCTCTGTGCTAAAAACAGCCTTGCCATTCAGGAAGATCAAACTATCCAATGGCTATGCAAGCCTATGCTGTTGCTAGGCCCCCCTGTCGAGTCTCTCTAGTCCCCCCCCCCCCCCCCCCCCCCCGCCCTCTTCTCCTCTCTATCCTCCATCTCTCTTCTGCTCTGGAGAACATCACATAGAAAATGGACCGATAATGCATTTAAATTAAATAAGCAATGCGACGGTGGCTGGGGGTTACTCGGGTATATGAAACCACCCGTCTCATTGCCTTTCTAAATGTTGCTCAGAGTGTGTTGATGTGTTATATGCAGCTGGCCCAAATCACGGAGACAAATTAAGGCAAGGCTTGATGAACCACAACCCTCATGTGGAAGATTGGCCAAAAGTCTCCCGTGGCTTGTCACACTGACTTGCTTCATAGCACTTTATTGAAACCCTCAAGAAAGTAACGCATTATTTTCCGACGCTTTGGGCTTGGGATGAGTCGCAAAGTCGTGTGAGTCACAAGTGCCACCGCATTGAGGGTTTTAGGACGCAACAAGGAGCGACCGGTCCATGTCAAGACGTGACTGAGTTGTGATGTAGCAAATTCATTTTCAACATTGAAATATAATGATACGGCACTCATCCTTTGATGCGTGCCCAATTTTGCCACCTATTCACAAAGTCACCCTTTTTTAATGTTGAACCTATTCTCATATTTTGTTCAGACATTTGCTGAAAAATTACGTTATTTGTGTATTTTATGGGTTTTCTGCAACACCCTAAAAATGGCACAAGATGTTGTCAGAGATCTGAAAGAACACAGTATTTCGTGTCAAGGAAGTATGTGGAAATGGAATCTTGTGGAACTAAGTTTAGCCAGGTTTGTCATGTAGAGTCTGTCACATGATATCAAACCCTCAGTAATATATATTTTTTCTTGGCTTAATGTTGTAAGATGAGTTTGAATTGTTACTGAAATGTTTTGGGAACAGTTTGTGGTAAAATTATTTTTAATCCGAATCAGAAAGCCTTTAATAGTCCCACAAGGGGAAAACAGATTTATACCCAACAGGCTGTGAAAGATCATCCAGAGTGGTGTGGGAAATGATACACATTCGCTATATCGCCAAGACAGAAACAAATATCACACACAGATTTTTTTCCTTCAAAGTAAAATGGTGCTTCAATCGACTATCTAACCAAAATAACATCCTAAAGATAATAATGTAAGTGCACGAGGCATTTTCCAAAATGCAGTTTTGACGGATGCGCACATACGTTGTACAAGGGATCTGCTCAGCTCATACGCCAGATGCTGACAAGCTGGCGTGTGAACAAGAAGACACACCTGCAAGGTGTCACTTCCTTTAAGGAGAGCCAAACTGAAGCTATCCAAGGATTGTGGGAGGAACCGGTTTAATTTTACTGCTAATAAACGCTGTAGACAGGGAGTGGGATAGTTAATGCAATCAATGCAAAGGTACAATGCTAACTTTTTTTAAGTGCTGTGGCTTGGGAGGTTTACAAACTACGAGCAGTCGTTCTACAAGTTATTTTTTTTTTGCTTCATGCAACAACATGATTCCAGAGAGCCTTCTACTGAAAATGAAACCGCTCAAGTCATATCAACGGTGTTCATTTGTTCCAAGTTTGTGGCTAAGGTACAGGCTTGTCCAAATAAAGCTCCTCAACTATTTTTATTACTTGTCACAAAATGGATGAGAAGGTTTCTTCAGCCGTCATCTGTACAAAAGTGAAGGTTTCGGACGTTTCGCCTCCTATCCAAGAGGCTTCGTCAGCGAACTAAAGTCTGACTGGTCGTATCGGCCCCATTTATGTATCCCTAATGTCCAGACATGGTGGCGCCGGACACAGCTATGATAGGTCCCTACTCTCAGGTTGGGGGGGGCAGGGGACCCCTCCCTGTGGCCCCACTGATTGTTCCTACATTCCTGACTAACGACTGGCCTATTACCCCCACTCCCCCCGGTATCACCTCATCAGCATAACGACCCTCATCAGCATTGCGAAAGTTGCCTAACCTGTTTTGCCTAAGCAGGCTATTGTATGAACGATCCAAATTGAACCTCACCCCACCAGACCGGTTTAATGAAGGATTTTGTTGTTTTATAAGAATCGCTTCTTTTACCCCTCTTTCAAACCATCTATGTTCTTTCGCTAAGATTTTAACCTCATTGTCGTCAAATGAGTGGTTGCTAGCTTTTAGGTGCAAATGCTGATGAGGGTCGTTATGCTGATGAGGTGATACCGGGGGGAGTGGGGGTAATAGGCCAGTCGTTAGTCAGGAATGTAGGAACAATCAGTGGGGCCACAGGGAGGGGTCCCCTGCCCCCCCCAACCTGAGAGTAGGGACCTATCATAGCTGTGTCCGGCGCCACCATGTCTGGACATTAGGGATATATAAATGGGGCCGATACGACCAGTCAGACTTTAGTTCGCTGACGAAGCCTCTTGGATAGGAGGCGAAACGTCCGAAACCTTCACTTTTGTACAGATGACGGCTGAAGAAACCTTCTCATCGATGGACCACTCCTGTACGACTGAGAGCTTACACAGACGTGTTGTCACAAAATGTCATCACATAACTCATTTTCAACAAAAACTAATTTAATTTATTCAATCTTGTCACCAACATGCCACAAAGACAAAATTTCTGACTGAATGAAAGTCCTCAACTCACCTCAACATTGTTGGCTGGCACAAAATGTGCCAAAACACAGTGGCAAATGACTAATTTCGTCAACATGACACTCATCAACTCAACAAAGTCAACAAGGTCAACAACGTTTATTGTTACAAAGATGCTAAAGTATGACGTCAAGGCACTACAATATGTAACTCAACCTTCTTAATTCAAGTTTGGAAATGGGCCTTTCCACTAATGTTAGTCTGCATGTAACTAATGCTCACTTAAATTGATTGTATTTTCATAATAAACGGGGGACTCCCAAAGAAAAGCTTCAACAATATGGGGAAAATGTTCTGCAAAAAAAAAGAAAAAAGAAAAATGCAATTAGATGGGTGCAAGTCCGCAAGAATCTGGGATCCACTGTAATTCCTTGGAACCAAGAACCCAAAATATTGTGGCAAATCACTACCTTTGTAGTAAAGTGGATTATGCACGGTTTTGTGGCCTTGCTGTCACGTGATAAGGGTGAACTTGGAATGAATTAAGCCGTACAGACCAAACCATCAGATACTTTCACAGAAAGCCGCTTGCCAATATAAACAATCACCCACCTGCAGCTCAACCCGAGCGACATCGCAAATATTATGCTGTCCTCCGCCCGCTTATTACCTTGAGCGAGTCGAAGCAAGCGATGACTCGGCCGTTGTCCACATGACAGCTGCGCGGCGGGTGAGCAAACTTGCAGTCGGCGTCCGAGCGCGAGCAGGTGCCTCTCTGGAACTCGCGGCACACTTCCAGGGTCAGCCATTTGGTGTCCCGGCCCATGCTCACGTTCACCGACATGACCGACGAGACGCACTGGAACAAATGGAAACGACGATGCGCGGATGGAAAATGTCAACTGGGGGGCAGGGGTTGGTTTCTGCGGAAGGGCGACGCGCTTTATTAGCTCTTGCTGGGAAAAGTGGCAGCTGAAGTTGGACTGTGGTGAGATAGCAAGGTTGAATGTCCATGAGGGTGGGAAAACTAGACTACGCCGAGGACATCAATGTGGCATGGCGAGGAGGGGAGGTGGAGGTAGGCTGCCAATGCCAGGGCCCACCCTACGTCGCCGTTGCATTCACGTCAACATGTTGGAGAGGCAGAGGTGGTCACCGCAGTGCGTGTTTGTCCGAAGAAGTCACTGAACAGGTCGGCGTCCTTGAAACGTTCAAGACAAAAAGGTGTAGCTCGTTCAATTGGAGACTGCATTCCAGAACTGCAGGCGCAGTTCCGCCCTCACCCACCCTGAGAAAGAAAAGAATAGCTCCCCCTTACGTCCCACTTCCTTCTTACTTTTGCACCCCTTTCTTCCGTATCATCCTCGTCGTGATTGGAAAGGGGCGGAAAAGCACACAATGGTTGACAAAATAAACGTAGTACGACCGAATTAAGATTGTGCGGCGCTGAAGGTGGAGGAGGAAGAGGAGGCGAAATGAAAGGAGGGTGCTGATGATGACCACGAGGCAGGAAGGGAGGCACGAAGGGAGGCACAGAAAAAAAGACGTCTAACAAACAAGGACAGCAGCCGGACGAGGGGGGAAGTAAAATATAGGAATGTACGGAAAAGGATTAGGGCCAATGAAGGGGAAAAGAGATTGGCAATATCATTTTGTATTTTTCGAATTCTGACTTTAAAGTAAGTCATATGAGAATAAAATGACAATTCTGAGGTAAAAGTGACAATATTGCCAACCTTGTATTTCCGGCTTTATTGGGCCTTATCCACTTCCGTAGGTTACTCACCCCAATGCTCCAACAAGAGTGAAAGGAAGTCCCGGGACACTCACCCACACAAAAAAATCGCCAGATGACCATATTATGTCCTTTCTTCAAAACCACAGCACACGCGCATCTCGCCTCCCCCCTACACACAAAATTCCTAGCACCACGATCGTCACAAAGTTAGATTTCTGAGATAAAAGTGAGAATATTGCCAAACTTGTTTTTTCTTTTTCTTCAACGCTCCCAATCCTCTTCTGTAGGAATGAGTAAGGGAACGTTCGACTAGATCAGCTGGCAACCAGTTCAAGGTGGATGGATGATGGGCATGGGTACCTTGATACTAGTGGTGGGCCGTCACTGCCCGTCAGGGACTGCAAGGCCTTCTCTGCTGTCCTCAAAATATCTGAATCACGAACTGTTAAGAAAGTTACATTGTATCCTCATTTTGTGAAATGCTGTAATATTGAGCTGATCTGGCAACCCAGCCACAACGCGACATCATGTGATTTGACATCGATCAAAGCCAGTACAGTGGGATCTTGGCTTACGAATTTAATTGGTTCCCAGACAGAGTGTGTAAGGTAAAAAGTGTGTATCCCAAAAATTAATTTCCCATAGGAAACCATTAAAATGAGAATAATCCGTTCCCAGGTCCCCATAAAACGTAATTTTCTACTTTCTAATTTTCTAAGCCTTAAAACTACACAAAATATACCTTATTTTATGTATAATAAGTGTGCAATGGGTATTATGATTAAAGAAATAAACTGTACTATACAATAAAGTCATTTTATTTACCTTTGTGATGGTCGTTAATTGCTTGATGGAATGGAGTGTCCGGTTTCCTCAGCATTAAACACTTGATGAGGAACATAGGCTTCTTTCACCATCTTGAGGAATCGTCCCTTGTAGGTGCTTTCTCTGTGATAATTGTATCTAGTTCTTCATCAATTGTGATCTGTTTAGCTGGGTTGATAGCTTTTTGCATCAAGTGTACAGATGACTTGCAGGTTATTTGTGGAGCCTGATTGATGGGATATTTAACCTTCCAGTCTACACTCTGCTTTTGAACTATCAAAGTTGAAATGGGTCCAATGGGTTTTCTATCCATTTTCTCACAATTGTACTTGTTTTTGTTTCCCTTTTCTTTTGTTTTTGTTTCAAACTCTGTCCTCTCCCTTTCGTGTGTCTGTGTGTGCGTTTCCCTCTCTCTCTCTGTCTGCCTGTCTCTTTAATGTTTAACCCCCACCCCCCACACGTGGTTTTAACCGAAGACGCCATTTTGTTTTTTGAAGAACGGCCTCACCCTCTCACTGTCTGTAACCCCATCCCCCACTGCTCCGTTCTTGACCAATCACGTTGCTTTAACCGAAGACTGGGGGCAGAGAACAGAGGACAAGAAAAAGGCCGCTGCCATTTCCTTGTTTGGAGAACGGGCTCATTCAAGAACGACACATCACTCATTGTGGCAGCTCCGCGTGTATCCCGAAAAATAGTTCGTATGCCAAGGTAAAATTTTCATAAATGTAACCATCGTAAACCGAAAAGTTCATAAGCCAAGGGGTTCGTAAACCGAGGTCCCGCTGTATATGTGTATGTGTTTGACTTTTCGTACGACGCAGAGAGATGCGATTGCTCTCTGCGCTCTGGCAAATAAATATCCTACTTGTATGATCTAAACAAGAGGACCATCTCAACTCTTTATTGTCCCAAATGCATCGCGAAAGCGCTGAAGATCTCAACACGGGCTAATGCAATGTAATCGTATCGAATTCAAAATACTTCTGTTTACATTCAAAGCCATCCATAACCTTGCCCCTCCCTATCTTTCTGACCTGCTTCAAATCTCTGTTCCCTCTCGGTCCCTCAGATCTTCATCCTCCCTTCACCTCTATGTGCCCTCTGCCCATCTCACCACGATGGGTTGCAGAGCTTTCAGCCGCTCTGCTCCCAAACTCTGGAATTCTCTTCCACCCAACATCCGCGATATTAACTCCCTTGTAGCAGTTGAGGAATGAGAACACACGGTCGATTGGAGTACGTCTTTATTCCAACTGCTAACAAGTAGAAAGAGAGACAAAACGGAAACTGCAGTGAAATACAGTAAAGTCTCGTTATATCGATATCGGATATATCGATAGTCCCGGTTATATCGATACTATTTCTATGCACGCACGGAGAAAAGTACATGCAAACAGGGTCGGATATATCGATAGTCCCGGTTATATCGATATTTTTTCGGACTCCCTTGAATATCGATATAACGAGACTTTACTGTATATGTGATATAAACCCACCCCCTCCCGTACACCTGCTGGGTGAGATGTCTGGTCCTAGTGCCCGCCACACAGCCCCCCCCCCCCCCCCCCAGAACACCCAGAAGGACAGTCAAGGCGAAAATCTTGCAGGGGGCTTGACCAGCCTGCCACAACGACTATGCAGTCCGTCGTTCGGTGGTGAAGGTGAAATTGCTCGGGCAGGTGATCCGGGTGAGAACTGAGTGGGGGAACGACACTCAACCCTGGCATGCCGCGGAGAGGCTGGAGGTTTTGGAGGGCGTCCGCGACGTGGGACCTGGGCCGGCGAAACGTCCTCGCCTGCAATTATGTGAGCCGGCTTGAGTCTGTCTATTGAAATGCCCTCCCTTCTCCCACCCATATCGAGCACAAAACTGTTTTCCCCGTGTTCGAGCACTCTAAATGGGCCATCATACGGCGGCCGGAGGGGAGAGCGGTGGGCATCATGACGCACGAAGACGAAACGGGCTGACCTAAGAGCAGACGGAACGAATATTTTGGGGACGCCGTGGTGAAATGGTGCTGGAGCCAGGGGCTCCCCTGGCAAAAGGGGGAAAGAAGGTGCACCCGAAGCTTCAGGCAGAAATTCACCAGGGATGCGGAGTGGCTGACCGAGTACTAACTCTGCCGGAGCGGCGTTAAGGTCTTCTTTAGGAGCTGAACGTAACCCGAGCAGGACCCACGGAAGCCGGTCAACCCAGTTACCGTCCGATAGTGCGGCCCGTAGCGTGGCTTTAAGTGACCGGTGGAAACGTTCACACATCCCGTTAGCCTGTGGGTGGTAGGCCATAGTGCGGTGTACCTGCACACCCAAGGACTGTGCCATGGCCGACCAGAGCTCGGACACAAACTGGGGGCCTCTGTCCGAAGTGATATCGGACGGCGTGCCGAAACGTGCGACCCAGGATGACAGAAATGCGCGGGCAATGTCTGTCGAGGTTGTGGAGGACAGGGGGACAGCTTCCGGCCACCTAGTGGTCCGATCGACCATAGTGAGGAGATGTGTGCAACCCTGCGAAGGAGGGAGGGGGCCGACCAGGTCCACATGGACGTGGTCAAATCTCCTGGCCGGAATCGGAAAAGTTTCTAGGTTCGCCTGGGTGTGCCTGTGGACTTTGGCGCGCTGACATGCCACGCATGCAGCTGCCCACTTCCTGACGTCCTTTCTTAACCCAGGCCAGACAAACTTGGCCCCAAGTAGTTTGACTGACGCCCGGACGCCAGGGTGTGAAAGGGAATGAATTGAATCAAAAATTTGCCGACGCCACTCCTGCGGAACCACGGGACGAGTGCGACCCGTAGACACATCGCAGAGGAGAGCGGGACCTCACACACTGCCACCTCCTCCAATTTCAGGGCCGTGCCTGCTGCCTTGAGATCGTGGATGTCCGGATCCTCAGATTGGGCCGTGGCCATCTCTGAAAAATCCACCCCGAGCTGGACTGGACAAACGATCGTGCGTGACAGGCAATCGGCCACAGGGTTACATTTGCCGGCCACATGCCGAATGTCTGTTGTGAATTCGGAAATAGCCGCTAGATGCCGTTGCTGTCGGGCCGACCACGGTTCGGTCACCTTGGACATGGCGAATGTAAGGGGTTTATGATCTACGTAGGCGGTGAACCGGCGCCCCTCGAGGAGGAAACGAAAATGGCGCGTTGCAAGATAGAGTGCTAACAACTCTCTGTCGAAAACACTATACTTGCGTTCGTTATCTTGCAGCTTCCGACTGAAAAATGCAAGGGGCTGCCATTCGTTCTCCACAAGCTGCTCAACCACGGCCCCTACGGCAACATCAGACGCGTCGGTAGTCAAGGCCACCTGTGCGGTTGAGATCGGGTGGACCAGAAGCGTTGCACCCGCAAGAGCTTCCTTGGCTCGTTCAAAGGACTGCACTCGTTGCGGGGCCCACTTGACGGGTTCATTAGCCTTCTTTTTTCTCAAGGCGCCGTAGAGGGGTTGTAGGAGGTCGGCTGCGTGAGGAAGAAAACGGTTGTAAAAATTTATCATGCCCAAAAACTCCTGCAAAGCTTTAACTGTGGCTGGGCGGGGGAAATTCACCACAGCCTGCACTTTGGCGGGTAAGGGAATGGCACCCTGTGGAGAAATGCGGTGCCCCAAGAAATCGATCTTGGGCAAACCAAATTGGCACTTCACAGGGTTGACGATAAGGCCATGCGCATCAAGACGCTTGATAACCATCCTTAAGTGCGACAGGTGTTCCTCTGGTGAAGGGCTGGCCACAAGAATGTCGTCGAGGTAGACGAACACAAAATCTAGGCCTCGCAAGACTGAGTCCATCAGTCTCTGAAAGGTCTGTGCCGCCCCCTTCAGGCCAAAAGGCATACGGAGGAATTCAAAGAGGCCAAAAGGGGTTATTACTGCAGTTTTTGGCACATCTTCTGCCCGTACCGGAACCTGGCAGTGACGTGCAGTCAGTGGAGGCAGGGGAGGCAGTGCCTCACCTGTCATCATGGAAAGCTGTCATGGAAATATCAAATGAAAAAATAAATTAAACAGTTATATGTATTTAGTAATTTGTACTTTAAAGTTCTTGTCCATTTAACTTCACCGTTTAGGATTTTTTTCAAAATCGCTGAATTTTCACATTTACCGTTCAAATACTAAGTAGAGACGAGCAGTGAGGCACCAGCCGGCTGAGCCTCACCATGGATTGCGCAATCACTATGCTTACTGTGCTGGCTTGCTCTGCAGTGAGACCGCATTGCTGTCCTTCTCCATATCGCTATTAAAACATTCAAACACGTTTAGTATATGAACTAAATTTCTACAGTTTAGCTGGTGTATATAATGTAGAGTCACTGTACATGATAAACACTGCACTACAGTGTTTATTTTGTTTTATTTTTATCAAAACGCTGTGCGTAGGTGAGGCAAACAGTTCTCCCGCCTCATGACAGGCAGGGGGCGCTTGTGATTCCAGAGATACTTCCGACTCCGCGGCTACAGAATAATAGAATTAGAGACAGAAAGCTACAGTAAACAGTTAGCAAGTAAAGTGCAACCCTGCAGTCATTTTTTTGTGTTGCTTGGCCTCACTTTCAGAATGGAGGATTACATATCTAAATTGAAAGAATTTTCTAAACTGGACTTTCAATCAAAGCAGGAGGTAATAATTAAAGGAAGACCAACACCGGGGCTAAAAGGTTTGCTTCAGACAACGGGACACAATACTCGCTCGCTCTTTTCAGGCAGACTGGTACACACGAAAAGGCTGGCTGTGTGGATGTCCAGCAAGAAAGCGCCTTTTCTGCTTTTCCAGCTTTCTGTTCTCAATTCGTGACAATGTCTGAACTCAAATGGGATATTGCGACCTGAAAATTTTACAACGGAGCCTCATCAAAAATGAGCGAAGACTCAACATCAGCATCGACAATGCTAAGGTAAAGGAGAACCGGGAGATTTTAAAAGATCTCATCAATGCCACCTGCTTCCTTGCCAAACAACAGCTGGCATTTCGTGGAAATGATGAAAGTAAAGGCTCCGCTAATCGTGGCTACTATGTTGAACTATTACATGCTTTCGCTAGCGAGTCATTTTGGGACATCCACTGTAGTTTCTAGCCTGTGAAACAGAATACAGAACGATTTAATTGAAGCAGTTGGTGATGTCATTAGAAATGACATTAAAAAGGAGATCGGTGCAGCCCCATTTGTTGCTGGAGAAGTAGACGAGATTGTCATTCTCAGCACTGAAAACATAGAGTCGGAACAGGACTGATCAAGGACGACTTTCTTCACTGGCAGTGATCTCCGTTGAGACAGAGAGACTTTTAAAACTGAAGAAAGATAAGGAAGGCTTCTACAAAGAAGTTATCCATGCCTTTCTTCAGAAGTAGCGGCGCATGGACTTCATTTACAAGTAAAGGTAACATGATAAAAACGTTTTTTAATTATTTTTTTCTATGCTACCGTTTGTATATACAGTAAAGTATCGTTATATCGATATCGGTTATATCGATAGTACCTCTTATTACGATATTATTTTCGTTTCCCTTGCACATTTCTAGTCTTTTTATGTATAATTAGTACCGTTTAGGCGGCCCGGTAGCCGAGTGGTTAGCACACCGGCTTCACAGTGCAGAGGTCGCCGGTTCGCGTCCCGGTCCGGCCTCCCTGTGTGGAGTTTGCATGTTCTCCCCGGACCCGCGTGGGTTTTCTCCGGGTCCTCCGGTTTCCTCCCACACTCCAAAAACATGCATGGCAGGCAGATTGACCACTCCAAATTGTCCCTAGGTGTGAGTGTGAGAGTGACTGTTGTACGTCTTTGTGTGCCCTGCGATTGGCTGGCAACCAATTCAGGGTGTCCCCCGCCTCGTGCCCGAAGACAGCTGAGATAGGCTCCAGCAACCCCCGCGACCCTAATGAGGAATAAGCGGTACGGAAAATGAGATGAGATAGTACCGTTTAGTCCGATACCCGGTTGTTACGATAATCCGGTTATTACGGTGCTCCTTTTCATCCCCCGCCGGCCATTTTTGTTGTTTACATCGATATATCCGTCGCGCCATTGGTCAACTTGGTCACGTGTCTTGTTACGTGAGCCGCCATCGGTCGCGCCATTGGTCGACTTGGTCACATGAGCCGCCATCGGTCGCGCTATTGGTCGACTTGGCCGTGTGACTTTGTCACGTGACACGCCATCGGTCGCGCCATTGGTCAACTTGGTCACGTGTCTTGGTTACGTGTCACGCCATCAGTCGCGCCATTGGTCGACTTGGTCAGGTGACTTGGTTACGTGCCCAGCACCCGTGTAGCAGAGCCATTTTCATTTTCAGACGCTAGCTCGTGTGTAGCAGACGAGATTGAAGTGTTTGTGTTAAAAGGTAAAAATGGGAAGCAGAAGAAGATTGATGACTTTTTTAAATTGTATACATAATACAGTAAGATGTAAGCGTTGCAGTTTCCCTGTTGTGTTATGTACATGCCCACTGTACTGTATATGAATGCAATCGTTTTTTGCAACAATGTTTCTTGTTTTGTCTGCTGAAGCGCGATGATTTTGAAAATTATTAACATTCCATACTGTGTATTAAAGGACAGCCGATGTCACCTTTTATTCAAATGCAAATAAAAATGACTTCACGCCAAGACGTCTTGCATTGCTTGTGAATCCAAACAATGGCTTCAGATTCGGATAATATGCTTTCTTGTTACACATCCAGTTATGAATATGTTTCAAATACACTGTAGTTCTGAAGATTAAAGCATACATGTTTACAATCATTAAAGAATTATATGTGCCATTTTGAGGCAACATTGGGGGAACAAAAAAGGGAGCTAATGGCCAGCTCGTTTCTTATATGGTGCTTGGCTGCCCTCTTTTGGCGGCTTTTGTTTAATGCAGTTCGGCGCAGGATCGGATATATCGATAGTCCCGGTTATATCGATATTTTTTCGGACTCCCTTGAGTATCGATATAACGAGACTTTACTGTATAAAGAATGCTGACATGAAATTGTAAACAAAATACATTAACTGTTGCCAATCAAATGGTGAATAAACTACTCTGTAGAGTTCATATGTTTGTAAATCTGACTATGATGACGTCAGTGCCTCACCAGCCATGAACCTCACCGCACGTCACTGGAACCTGGTGATAACCGTGAACGAGATCAACTTTGGAAAAGATCACGGCTCCGGCCAAACGTGCGGAAAAGTCCTGGATGTGCGGAATTGGGTAACGGTCGTGTGTGGTTACATTATTAAGCCGACGAAAATCACCGCACGGCCGCCAAGAACCGTCACTTTTGGGCACCATGTGTAATGGTGAGGCCCACGGGCTGTTGGAACGCCTCACGATGCCCAAACGCTCCATCGTCGCGAACTCCCCTTTCGCCATTGCCAATTTTGCCGCGTCGAGGCGACGAGCGCGGGCAAAAACTGGTGGGCCAACCGTGGGAATGAAATGTTGTACCCCGTGTTTTGTATCGGCATTGGAAAAGGCGGGTGTGGTTAACGACGGATAATCGTCAGCAGGCGTTCATAAACGTTACCTGACGCTAAATAATTTGCGTGCGTCAACGCTCCAAGCCCTCCAGCCTCACATGGGAAAGTGGCGAAAGAGATGGCGTCGATCAAACGACGGTTAGCAATGTCCACAAGCAGTCCATGAGCGCATAAAAAATCTGCGCCGATTATCGGAACTGTAATCGAGGCCACAATAAAGTCCCACTCGAATTTTCGTTCGTGGAAACACACAGTTACCGACCTGGTGCCAAAGCTGGCGATGGGCGAGCCGTTAGCTGCGCGCAGGGGAGGCCCACATCCACCTGCCGTGTTGTCCGAGGCCGTGGGCGTCAGCAGGCTTACTTGTGCCCCGCTGTCCACCAGAAAACGTCTACCTGACGAGGAGTCTGTGATAAAAAGCAGCTCGCTTTCGTTGCCGGCACCCACGGCCGCTATTGAGTGCCGGCACTGGCGTTTCCCGGAGCCTCGTAGGTGCAGGGTGGTGAACAGCGTCGGGCCTTGGCGCCAAACCGCTGGTGGAAAAAACAGAGGGCTTTCTCTTGTCGCTTCCGCGTGACCACTCCGGCTACTAGGGTCGGGTCGATGTTCGCTGCCGCTCCGCCGAGGGGTTCGGCCGTCACGCCTTGCACGGCGAACCTCCGTGTCGCCAGAAGCACCCGGTCCGCTTCTTCAGCCAAACCTCGGTAGTCGCCGGTGGCTAGGCACGTCGAGTTGGCTAGCACGGCGCGCACAGAGGCCGGTAGCTGGCGAAGGAACACGTGGGGGAACAGGAATCCGCCGTCATCCGAACCTAGTAGCGACAACATTTTGTCCATCAGGTACACTGCTGTTCCGTCGCCGAGTCCGGGAAGAGAAAGAAGCCTGTCTGCTCTCTCAGAGGCCGATAACGTGAACCGTCGGAGCAGCAGGTGTTTGAGCGCTGCGTATTTTTGGCTCGGTGGAGGTGCACGCAAGAGAGGCAGCACACGACGAGTCGTCTGTTCGTTGAGAGACGCCACGACGAGATAATATTTCGGCTCATCTGTCGTGACGCCTCGTAGGTGGAAAAGCGCTTGCACATGTTAGAACCACGAAGCCGGGTCGCTATTCCAAAACTCGGGCAGCTTCGCGGCGTAGGCGGCAGCTGCGAGCTGAGGCGCCGGTCGTGGCGGCATGGCCGTGGAAGATATCTCTTCGTCTGCTGCCAACATTTCGAACGTCGGGGTCACCAGTGTAGCAGTTGAGGAATGAGAACACACGGTCGATTGGAGTACGTCTTTATTCCAACTGCTAACAAGTAGAAAGAGAGACAAAACGGAAACTGCAGTGAAATATATGTGATATAAACCCGCCCCCTCCCGTACACCTGCTGGGTGAGATGTCTGGTCCTAGTGCCCGCCACACCCTCCCTATTTTCAAGGCTCACCTCAAAACCCACTTGTTTAAAATTGCTTTCAATGTATAGTTCTATCTGCTATCTATCTGGAGACATTTACATTTCACCGCAGCAAAGTGATGAAAGTAAGAGCATAGGAAGAAGTGCAAAAAAATACAGGATCTGCTGTGAAGGCAGCCCCTCTTGCGGCACCATCTTGAAGTCAAAACAACAACATAAACTAAATAACAAATAATGTGACACTGTCGCCGTTGAGGAAAGAGCACACACGACTGAATGTGGAGACGTGTTTATTCCAACGGCTAACAAGTGGATCTAACTCAAACAGAAAATGCAGTGAAATAGATGTAACATAAACCCGCGCCCTCCCGTGCACCTGCTGGGTGAGATGCCTGGTCCTAGTGCCTGCCACAACACAACACAAAAGACACAGACACTACAGAATCCACGTTTATCGTGTGCCAACATGTTCCAGACCAGACACAATTGGTGGACCTTTAAAAGAAACTTATTAAATTAAATAAACATATTCAATCACACTCAAAGCCTTCCTTAATGCTTATTCTCGAAATTTCACTGGCAATGAATGGGAGGCCACCATATATCACTTTTAAGAAAAGGAAATGAAGACATTTGCTGGTAGAGATTTATAAACTTGATGCAAAATGTGCCTGTTTCAAGTATTAAACCAAACCACGTCATTTTGGTTAACATTGCTAAAATGTTGCATGACACTGTTATGTGAAGTGTTGCTTTTCAGTGGAAAAGTTTGTCGATCCCGGACAAACTATTTTCAATGGACTTCAGAGGAATCATATGGAAAGTGAACTGATACTCTGGGTCCCTCGAGTGGTAGACATTGGAAGCACAGTACAGTAGTTTGAAAATTACAGTCATTCATTTATTTTCGATCTGCTTAGTCTTCACTGGTTTTCGCTTCTCAGTAAATTTTCAGTGCCTGGTCAGTCAACGAGTGATAATACAGTGAAATATAAAAACACAAATACGAACAGGCATAAAATGTAATTTCCATTTTGAAAAAAAGCTAATTGAATCAAGGAAAATATTAGCCATTTTATGTGAATGAATAAATTAATGAATATTTCTCTCCCTTTCGGATTTTTATTTAGCGACCCACGCGACGATTGTCTGAAGTCAAATTTACTCTAATTCCACCACATCACAACAGAAAACGGTAAACATTAACAAAATAAAATACATATCAAAACGAGTGTGGTCACGTTTTAGATGTTTGTCAAACATTTTAAATATAAACAAATCAGTATAGAAGTGATATACAACTATATATGGTAGTAAAATGCAACAACTACATAACTATTTAATATTGAATAACCGGAAATTCTGTTCCTGTTTTAAATCGGATGTCAGCTTGATTGTTGAACGTGAGTGAAGTGGCGCTTTATCTGTTTTTTTACGTCTCTCGTTTGAAAAGTTCATCTACGGATTGACGTCGCATCAACATAAACATGCCCGTGAGTTCTGATGACGTATTTTAAAACATGATAAGAGATGGATCTGGATATTTCTTTTTCATTAGCACGTCTTGGGGTTTAGTACACAGCTGTCGTCGCTGCTAAGCTAGCAAGTGATTGTTTTGACACGTAACACAACGCTTTCGAGAAATGTTGATTGGTGTCTTCACAAAACTGCGCATGTTACAATTCAGAAAGCGGACTCCGTATTGTCACACGTCGTTTGCTTTCGACATACCAAATAGCCAAGTCACCATAGTGTTTTTTTTCAATCATCATTAAATAATTCATCAATTATTTTGATAATCGATTGATGTCATTCGTTTACTTAAAATGATCCAAACCAACACGTCGTTTTACCCTCCAAATCTTCTTTCTTCTTTTCCTTTCGGCTTTTCCTTTCAAGGGGTCGCCACAGCGACTCAGTGTCCTCCATCTTCAGATGTTTGATTCGCATGTTTGTTTCGCCACGCTTTTTCGTCGGATGCCCTTCCTGACACAACCCTCTGTATTTATCCGGGCTTGGGACCGGCACAATCAGACACTGGTTTGCATCCCCTTGTGGCTGACTGAAATTAGACTGATTAGCTTTTGTGTTAAAGCAAAATACATTTGCAAATGTCTGCGTTTATTTTGTAAAACTACAATCTTATTACTTATTGAGGAAAAACACATTTTTCCTCAATATGTTGAGATGCTCAGAAAAAAAGTCCATTCAGAAAAAGCAACCACTAAATAGGTTTACATTTCCAGTGGACATAAAACTACATTGTATTGCATTTGAGCTCCTCACCCTTGATTGGTAGTAAATTAATTACACCAAATTCATTTGCTCATTTTATTACTAAATAGAGGAATCGGATAATTAATTTGAAAACGACGACAGTGACACATTTTGCTATACACGGAAACTCAGTTTAACAAATGTTGTTGAGAACAACATTGGTCACTTTTGTGCAATATTGCTTAATTGTTGTACTCTTGGTTGTATCCAAGCACTCAACCATACCAGATAAACAATGAAAATAATGAGACTTTTGACCAATAAACTTAGTGGTAGTGTTCCGCTGCAACAAACCAATAATAGATAACTTGTCACTGATTGGAACACAAGTTCTTCGAAATGTTTGTAGTTTTATGAACTGGAGTTCTTATGTAATTTGACAGAAACACGAGTTCTCTGTGGCCATGACATGTGAAGGATGTTCCGGTGCTGTCAGCCGAATCCTCAGCAGGATGGAAGGTGAAACTAATGATTAGATGTTTTTGTATAATTATTCAGAGTGATCAGCCTGCAGGAAGATTTCCTGTTTTTTAGAACTGTGATCATCAACATGGTGCGTGTTTGTGTGACTCACAGAATAAAATGTCCAAATTGTACAGAATGTGATGTATATCACTTCACTAAGTCTGTGTAAGCTCTCAGTCGTACAGGAGTGTCCCATCGATGAGAAGGTTTCTTCAGCCGTCATCTGTACAAAAGTGAAGGTTTCGGACGTTTCGCCTCCTATCCAAGAGGCTTCGTCAGCGAACTAAAGTCTGACTGGTCGTATCGGCTCCATTTATATATCCCTAATGTCCAGACATGGTGGCGCCGGACACAGCTATGATAGGTCCCTACTCTCAGGTTGGGGGGGCAGAGGACCCCTCCCTGTGGCCCCACTGATTGTCCCTACATTCCTGACTAACGACTGGCCTATTACCCCCACTCCCACCGGTATCACCTCATCAGCATAACGACCCTCATCAGCATTACGAATGTTGCCTAACCTGTTTTGCCTAAGCAGGCTATTGTATGAACGATCCAAATTGAACCTCACCCCACCAGACCGGTTTAATGAAGGATTTTGTTGTTTTATAAGAATCGCTTCTTTTACCCCCCTTTCAAACCATCTATGTTCTTTCGCTAAGATTTTAACCTCATTGTCGTCAAATGAGTGGTTGCTAGCTTTTAGGTGCTAGATGTACTGCCGATTGAGGTCCACTTGTATTATCCCTGCGATGTTGATAAAGTCTTTTTTTGAGAATTTGTTGAGTCTCCCCAATGTACTGCTCTTTACAATTTTCATTCTTACAATGTATGGAATAAACTACATTACTTTGTTTTTCATTTGGTAGCCTATCTTTTGGATGCACTAATTTTTGCCTTAACGTGTTTATCGGTTTGAAATAAGTAGGAATTTTATGTTGCCAAAGGACTCTTTGTAATTTTTCAGAAACTCCTGCAATGTACGGGACTGCTACTCCTCTCCTTTTTGTATCTTGAGAATTATTGGTTTCATTCCCTATTCTTTCTTTCTGACATTTGTTGAATGACCACTGAGGGTACCCACAGTTAGTGAGTGCTCTCCTGATATGTTTTGACTCCTTTTCTCTACCTTCAGTGCTAGTTGGTATTAGTTTAGCCCTATGCTGGAGGGTTCTGATAACTCCTAGTTTGTGTTGTAAAGGGTGGTTAGAGTCAAAAAGTAAGTATTGGTCAGTGTGCGTAGCCTTCCTAAAGACTTCTGTTTTTAGCGCTCTGTCCTCTTTAATAATTACTTTACAATCCAAGAAGGCTAGTTGGTTCTCTTGAATGTCCTCACGAGTAAATTTAATGTTGAAGTCTACAGAGTTGAGGTGATCTGTGAAGGATTGAATTCTTGTTTCTTAATTATGACAAAAGTATCGTCCACATATCTAAACCAGTGTCTAGGTTTTGTCCCTGGGAAGGATGTGAGGGCCTGTTTCTCCATCTCTTCCATGTAAAGATTAGCCACTATGGGTGAAACTGGTGAGCCCATAGCACAACCATGAATTTGTTTATAATTTTTTTCCCGAAATTGAAAATACGTAGTATTAAGGCAGATTTCTAATAATTGGCAGATGTGATCCGGTTTAAGTTTGGTCCTTTCATGCAGAGATCAATTTGGATCGTTCATACAATAGCCTGCTTAGGCAAAACAGGTTAGGCAACTTTCGTAATGCTGATGAGGGTCGTTATGCTGATGAGGTGATACCGGTGGGAGTGGGGGTAATAGGCCAGTCGTTAGTCAGGAATGTAGGGACAATCAGTGGGGCCACAGGGAGGGGTCCTCTGCCCCCCCAACCCGAGAGTAGGGACCTATCATAGCTGTGTCCGGCGCCACCATGTCTGGACATTAGGGATATATAAATGGGGCCGATACGACCAGTCAGACTTTAGTTCGCTGACGAAGCCTCTTGGATAGGAGGCGAAACGTCCGAAACCTTCACTTTTGTACAGATGACGGCTGAAGAAACCTTCTCATCGATCACTTCACTAAATGTTTAACGGTTGGTTTCATAGACGTCAAGTTTGAAATTGACCTCCCGAATCAACTAGTGTGGATCGAGTCGGACAAGGACGCAGATGTTCTACTGGAGACGCTGAAGAAGTGCGGCAAAGACGTCACCTACAAGGGCACCAAATGAAAACAGGTGATGCTGCTATTGTTTGATGACAAAATCTATTTCAATCAGCTCAGCTACTGTTAAATTTTGGACTTGCGTATAATGCAAAATGATGGAAATTTAGCATCAATGTTACAGTATTAATAAACCCTCAACACACATGGAGGAGCAGCACACAAACTGAGCATACATTACTGCTCTGTGGTAAAGATGGGTCTTACGTGGAAGGTAGGGAGTTATATTAGGGACCTTCTCTGTCTATAAATGAAATGTATTATTATTATTATTATTCAGTAGAGCTCAGTGCTGTCTGCTAGGTTGTGGCAGAAAGTGGTACTGCACTCAAGGTGCAGATTTATGAATCATGTAAAAACAAAACAAGGAGGCTTAAGTCTTCAAATCTAAGAATATAAATTAACTGATACAACAATTGACACAATAAATATCACATATAAATTTTAAATACAAAATTAACCACGCATCACCCACAGGCTCTCACATAAGCCTGTCCAGTGATGGGTTTCACTAACTGCATGTTCTGTTGTGTGCACGTGTGTGTGTTTGTTTCACAAGGACGAGGACTTTTTATGGTGCCAAATATCGGAATGCGCTTCAATTGTGGACATCATTGGATCGACTCAACAGCCCTCTTTGATTTAAATCATGATGTGTACGGCATGCATTCCGTGTGAAAGCCATCAAAGATGCCGTTTCATGCAGATTTTTTTTTAACAAATCATCACCTTTTACAACATTTGATCTGTCCTTGATTCCCCAATTAATATTGTACACTAAAACACTTAAACAAAAGAACACATTCACTCACTTTTGTCGCAAGGAAAAACATTGCTTGCTACGTGTGTACTGTACGTTATCAGTGCAATAAAGTTACAAACTTAATGTTGATGGTTTTTGTTTTTTCTTCAAGATTGACAAAGATGATGTGGTAGGTTCTCATCTATTCATAGTCTTTGGGTCACCAAAATCTCAACTGTACTTCATACGCCATTTGGACGTGTATTGGCACAAAATAGCTGCTGGTGGCAGTTTAGCACCTTTGGTTGAATTCCCCCCCCCCCCTCAAATATTATGTAATTTTTACAGAAAATAACAACAGATTTGAATAATTTACTCATGTCACACATTTATTATTATAAGGCTGAATGTGCTTTTTTTCGAGTTTTCACAGTGATATGCAAAAATGACCACAGATAAACAATTTAAACATTGATTTTTGCCCATCCAACAAAAATATCACATCAATAAATTGATAAACTATCTATCTATCTATCTATCTATCTATCTATCTATCTATCTATCTATCTATCTATCTATCTATCTATCTATCTATCTATCTATCTATCTATCTATCTATCTATCTATCTATCTATCTATCTATCTATCTATCTATCTATCTATCTATCTATCTATGTGCGTGTGTGCGCGTGTGTGTACGTGTATATTTTAGTAGAAATGTATACTTTACACAAGCAGTACGTTGGGCTCAGGTTGCAATTGCGTTGATATGCCGACAGATAGCAGCAAAACTCTATCAAGCGTAAACCTGAAATAATTCCCCAATTACTCCTCAAAATATTTCAATACATTCATATATAGTACTGTTAATGTTCGTTTTGTCAACGTAAAAAACATTGGTAGTTATTTGTTAATGTTTTATCATTTAAAAATATATTTAAATTACGGGACTTGCTCATATCAATGCCACCGTGGTTGGGCGAGCTCATAAAGATTTCTCTGAATGTAATTCACTTCTGCTACTATGACAGTTATTCCTTCCCTAAATTTCCCTAAATTATTTAACTTTTAAAAACGACACTTTTGATTCGAATGTAACCCTTCCCCTCTCAAATTAGTATTATTTTACATTCCGTGATTATCGTGAATCATTCCTACTTTTTAAGTTACTATTTTTCAAATTCCTCATGATTAAGTCAAGTCAAGTCAGCTTTATTGTCGAATATGCTAATATGCATGACATACAGCACAGATGAAATTAATGTCCTCTCGGACCCAGCGTGCAAGGCATGCAAGGCACTTATAACGTGGCTAAAAAGACATACAATTGACAACAGACAAGACATGTAATTTCTGAATGTAAAGTGAGGTAGTGTCATCTGTAAAGTGAGGTAGTGACATATGTAAAGGGAGGAAGTGACGTATATAAAGTGACGTAATGTAGTAATGCAAAAACAAACAAGAAAGGGTTGAAGTGAGGTCTTGCAAAAAAAAATGAGAAAGAACAAAAAAATAGAGTTCAGGATGATAGTACAGCATGTAGCGTGTACTCAGAGTTTGGTGAGTGTGGCAGTGGGAAGGGGCAGGGTGGGCGGGGCCGGGAGGGAGTTGAGTCTCCGGACTGCCTGGTGGCAGACACTGTCCTTAAGCCTGCTGGTCTTGGCTCGGAGACTCTGCAGTCTCCTACCCGATGGCAGCAGGCTGAAGAGGCTGTGGGAGGGGTGTGTGGGATCGCCAGCGATCCTGATGGCTCTGCGGGTGAGGCGGGTGTTGTAAATGTCCTGAAGGGGGGGAGAGAGACACCAATGATCTTCTCTGCTGTCCTCACGATGTGCTGCAGAGTCTTACGGCAGGACACGGTGCAGGCTCCGTACCACACGGTGATACAGCTGGTCAGGATGCTCTCGATGGTACCGCGGTAGAAGGAGGTCGTGATGGGGGTCGGGGCTCCAACTCTTTTGAGCTTGCGGAGGAAGTACAGGCGCTGGTGGGATCTCTTGGCCAGTGTTGCCGTGTTGTGGCTCCAGGACAGGTCTTCGGATATGTGCACTCCCAGGAACTTGGTGCTGCTCACTCTCTCCACTGCAGCACCGTCGATGATGAGTGGAGCATGCTGAGAGCACACTCTACTGAAGTCCACAACAATCTCCTTCGTCTTCTCCACATTCAGACGGTGATTGTTGTCCTTGCACCACGTGGCCAGGCGGCTGACCTCGTCCCTGTAGGCTGTCTCCTCGTCGTTGTTGATGAGGCCCACCACAGTTGTGTCATCCGCATACTTTATGAAGAGGGTGGAGCTGGGTGATGATGGTGAGCAGTCATGCGTGAGCAGAGTGAAGAGGAGGGGGCTCAGCACACACCCCTGGGGGGCCCCTGCGTTCAGCATGATGGTGCTGGAAGCGTTGTTTCCAACTCTGACTGCCTGTGGTCTCCCCGTCGGGAAGTCCTGCAGCCAGTTGCACAGGGAGGTGCTGATCCCCAGTTTGCTCAGTTTGTCGGTGAGCTGTTGGGGGATGATTGTGTTGAATGCTGAGCTGAAGTCGATGAACAGCATTCTGACGTAGAAGTCTCTGGTCTCCAGATGGGTGAGCGCTGTGTGGAGAGCAGTGGAGATGGCATCATCGGTCGAGCGGTTGGGCCGATATGCAAACAAAAAAACTCCACAAAGGGAGGCCGGACCGGGACGCGAAGCGGCGACCTCTGCACTGTGAAGCTGGTGTGCTAACCACTCGACTACCGGGCCGCCGCTGCTGGGAGAGAGAGGAGCCGCTGCGTGTTCACGCGCGGCCATCTTGGGAAAAAAATGTCCAAACCTAATACAGTATGTAAATCTAGCCTTGTTGTGTAGTTTCCTCAGCAACCTTTAATACAACATTTACAATGAACTGCGTTATGACTTCTAAACTTCTTTTTAAAAGCATCAAAAGGCCGTTAAATTACTAAATACAATTTGAAGGTGACTTTTTTGCTTTTGCGATAAACCAATCAAATGCAGAGCACGAAAGAGGTGACCAATCAGAAGCCTGGTATGCCTTTGGAATGCAGCTATTGGGCGTGCCTTATCAGGAGCCTGATGGATGCATGTCCAGGACGTCTTGTGACAGGATGCAGAAAACAATGATTGAAGAGCCCCCCGTTTATTCACGCACGTCCCCACACGAACGCCGATCAAATTAGAGCTTTATGAGCTCGCCCGTCCACGCTGACATTTATATGAGCAAGCACCGTGATTTATGTTTACGGCCAAGGCGGCGGCAATAAATAACACATAAGTCAACAATAAACAAAGTAGCCCGCAATTAGATCGGAAGGGAAAGCTACGCTGGCTGTTGAAGTTCAGGGGTCACAAACGCCTGCGACACCCCGTGAATAATTTTAAGGTAATAACAATGATCCATGGACAAATAAATCATCAATTAATCCACGCGAGCAGGAGACAGATGCTCATTTCCTGTTTGAGGCTGTTGTCTGCACCAAAAAAAAAAAAAAAAAAAAATATATATATATATATATATATATATATATATATATATATATATATATATATATATATATATATATATATATATATATATATATATATATATATACAATGTTTAGTGGCTAAATTGTTTTTCCCCCACTTTGGTTTTGAAGTTTTTGACATCAACATTAGCCTAACCTTTTGGGTATTTTGTGCAAAGTTAGAATCATACTTCTTATGAAGGCTGAATGTTTTTGAAAAACAATCCATTGTCGCTTTTTTTACATTTTCACTTAGATTTGCAATTTAATACGTGATTATTTTTTAGGATAAACCCAAACAATGAGCGAATATGTATTACAAGACATCATCAAAATAGCTTCCATAACCTTTTGACCTCTTCTTTTCCTTTCGGCTTTTCCCTTCAGGGGTTGCCACAGCGAATCAGTGTCCTCCATCTATCCCGGTTTTGTGCATCCTCTTCTCTCACACCAGCTACCTTCATGTCCTCTTTGACAACATCCATAAACCTCCTCTTCGGTCATCCTCTCGGTCTCCTGCCTGGCAGTTCAAGATTCAGCATCCTTCTCCTGATATAGTTGCTCTCTCTCCTGTGGACATCTCCAAACCATCTCAGTCTGGCTTCTCTGACTTTCTCTCCAAAGCCTCGAATATGAGTTGTCCCTCTAATGTACTCATTCCTGATGCAATCCAACCTGGTCACTCCCAAAGAAAACCTCAACATCTTCAGCTCTGCTACCTCCAGCTCTGCTTCCTGTCTTTTCTTCAGTGGCACTGTCTCCAGTCCAAACATCATGGCTGGTCTCACCACTGTTTTATACACTTTTCCTTTCATCCTCGCTAAAACCCTTATATCACACATCACACCTGACAATGCACGAACACACACAAACACACGCAAACAAAAGCATACAAACACCCCCCACACGAACACACACACTAACACCCTCCCCCCACACACTCACACACCCACACACAAACAAATGCACCGCCCCCACACACAAACAAAAACATATAAACACTCACACACAAACACACAAACAAAAACACACAAAGACATATAAACACCCACACCCACGCACAAACACGCCCCCACACGCACGCACGCACACACACAAAGAAACACACGCAAAGAAAAACACACGAACAAATACACCCCCCCCCACACATTAAAACAGCGAAACAAACACACACACACACACACACACACACACACACACACACACACACACACACACACACACACGCGCAAACAAACACACACACCACACACACAAACAAACACAGACACATCCCCCACACACACAAACAAACACACAAAAAAAACACTCCCTCACACAAACACAAACAAACACAAAAAAACACTCCCTCACACACACACACACACACACACACACACACACACACACACACACACACACACACACACACACACACACACACACACACACACCCCACACACAAACAAACACACACACACACAAATAAATACACAAAAAACACTCCCTCACACAAACGCCCACCCACACACACACAAACACACACAAACAAAAACACACAAACACACACGAACAAACACACGCGAACAAAAACACAAACATACACACCCAAACAAAAACACGAACATACATGAACTCCCCACTAACACCCCCCGCCCCCGACACACACGGACACATGGGCTCCTTCTGTCCGGATTTGGCCTCTTCTTGCCATAGGTAGGATGTGAAAAGCTCGTCCATTGTCAGATTTGTCAGATTCGACTGTAGTCTGCGGTGTGTTAATGGTGAAATTGCACTTGTCATCGGTTTAGGCTGAACTTGAATAGTCATTCAATAAAATGACAACCTAAATTCGGTTTGTATATGTCCAATTTTTTCCCTTTACTCTCTACAGCCTCCCCCTCAACCTCTTCAACCCAAAAAGTAGCCGTGCAATCAGGTCATTTTGCATTTCACCATAGCGCATAGTACAAAACAGCCACTTGATGGCAGCAAAGTCTAGCTGTACTGGTGATATTTTTTTATTAGTCATTTTTTTAGTTATTTATTATCTCCGAGACCTTGTCGAGGAAAAGTGAGGACGATTGTCATATTGAAGAGGAGGAAGAGTGAGGATGAGGAGCATCCATAATGTATGTGCTCGCTGGGAGAAAGATGCAGACTGAGGCTAATGATGGCACGTATGCTAGGAAAAAAAACATCACAAATGACACATTCACACACCCACGTGGACGTGCTCGTGACTACGCACAGCACACACGCTCACACACGCTCACACGCACACCCAGGTCTTAGTGGTCATGGTGACGTCTTCTAAATATGTTAAAATGAATCCAAATATTAATTTGTTATTAAAGTAAAATGTATTCATAAAAAGTTCCCTCCATCCATTTTTATGATCCGCTTATCCTCACAAGGGTCGCGGGGTGTGCTGGAGCCTATCCCAGCCGTCTTCAGGCAGTATCCCAGCAGAGACAAGCAACCACTCACTCTCACATTCACACCGAGGGACAAGGATGGGGATCAGGGATTTCAAGTGTTCAATCTGCCTGCCATGCATGTTTTTGGAATGTCGGAGGAAACCGGAGGACCTGGAGAGAACCCACGCGGGCCTGGGGAGAACATGCAAACTCCACACAGGGAGGCCGGAGGTGAAGTTACCACATTTGGTCCACCCACACAAAAAAAAAAAAAAAAAAAAAAAAACAGATCAACTCTTAGCTGTCATGTGCAAAAAGAACCACCATTATATTTTTTAAGTCACGTGGAGATCTTAGTTTAATGGAATCATGGAAATCATGGAAAAAAGGCTCCCGGGGCTATACCTGAAGGGACACAAGAAGTCATCGAAATTGGTTCAAAGGCTTTCTTTTAACTTATTCACTGCCAGACGATGAGCAAAACTGTGTCCACTCCAGTGCCAGGGTTTTTTTCATCTTCACAAAAATTGCAGGACCCACAGAATATTGAGTTTTTGGACGACATAAACATTCAAACCTTACACTCTCTTCTTTCATAAAAAAAGAGTTAATTCCTAAATTATATGGGACTGGAGTTATTTGAGCTCGAGATGAGGGCGGCTGTCCAAAATAAAATACAATGCAATACATACATATTGGTTTATATCGTGCTTTAACAACAGCTAAAGCTGGAACAAATCTCTAATATGGAAAAAGGGAAATGCTGCCCCATTGTGGACGGGAAAAAACATTGCCACAGGCCACGGCAAGCGCTTTATTGTCACCCAAACCCAAAAAAATCTGGATGTTGTGGGGCTGTCTTGGTTGACACGCCTCTGCGCCAAGTTATATGGATCTGGAGTTTGCTGAGCTTGAAATGGGGGTGGCTGTACAAAAGGCAAATGCTGCCACCTCATGGGAGAGAAAAACATTCCCAAAGGTCTGACCATCGCTTTATCGGCACCCCACCACACACGAAAAACCAAACCCGAACAATGGGGAATGGCGCTCCACGTCATGCTTTTCAATTCCCGAATACATTTGGTAATGGCAGTGAATGAGTTAAAGATCACTTTGGATGTCAAAAAATTAGCCCATGAAACTTTTGGGGAATTTTCAACTTGAAATTTGGTCCGCATGTCTATCATGAGTAGACCTACTAAAAAGTCACATTAAACCATGCCTGAGAGGACTCACAATATGCAATTATAGTTCAAATTTGGCCATTTTAAAGTTTAGTTTGGTCATTTTTAGCCCTTTGAGATTTTGTCCGATTGCTACCCGATTAAATTATTTTGAAAGGCAGACTCCCGAATGAATTGCGAGTCATTTCACTTCATGTCATTTGCATATATGAGCAAAACGGCTCTCCTTTCCTGAAAAGGCCTCCTTGTTACCTGTTTCGCATTACACATTCAAACTGTACTTCCCTTGCACATTCTTTGAAGGACAACCCCCCCCCCCCCCAAGTGCCTCTGATCTCTTTGTCTTTGGGCCCTGTTTGATCTTGATTCTCCGCTTTAGGAACCGCCAAAGTTTTG
This sequence comes from Hippocampus bargibanti, assembly GCF_051943395.1. Taxonomy (NCBI): domain Eukaryota; kingdom Metazoa; phylum Chordata; class Actinopteri; order Syngnathiformes; family Syngnathidae; genus Hippocampus; species Hippocampus bargibanti. The sequence goes on from NC_142735.1 coordinate 19,490,146, forward strand.
GGCCTTATTAAAAAAAACTTTCTTCTTTTTACAGTGAACGGACGACGTGGTCTTAAAGATGGTGGCGACAAAGGCGACGGGATTAAAAGCACCTGAGCAAGGCGGGAAATGTGAGCGAGGAAGCGAGGGAGTACTAACTGGCTGCTAATACTTTTCTGTTTAATCACGGCAGCCTCTCACCTTCGTGGAGAATATCTGGCAGTCGCTTGCAAGCAAGACTGCCGGAGAAAGTTTACAATTCACTGAGCCGCGTTGGATTTTGTCTAAATTGGTGTTAAAATATAACAGAACGTGTCGTTTATTGAAACCGGGGAACGACTCCCCACAGAGAGACGTCGTCTGTGGCATCTGCACTGATTAAATAGCGTCACAGTCATCTCGTTTGTTCTAGTAAGAAATCAGGTGTCATGCTCAGAATTGAAAGGTTGAGTTTTAACATTTAGGAAAAAAGATTGACTTTCAAGATTTTGTTGATGATAATTATTCACACGCAAAACTGCTAAGCGGTTGCGCCTTTTTCGGCAGCACAAATATGCCAGCACTGTTTTTGATTTGGATGGAATGTCAGTCCCATTTGATTGTTGGTTTGACTGGACAGCTCTGGGGTGATTGTGCTTTTTTGCGGCACAGCGTCAGCGCAGAGAGCCGATGCGTATGTGGAACTGTCGCAGCTTGGAATTGAAGCGGACTCCTGTGGGACAGGAGATGTGAGACAATCTCTTTTCGTCAATGAATTCTACCGCTTCCTTTTTGCTTTCAACATTTAGCTTGTAGTAGACGTGCACATTCCATCATGACGTCCCAGATCCATTGGTGAAAAGGATGTTTTGATCCTCTCCTCTTTCATCTAGAACTGCTTCACACAACAACGATGGTGCAGAAAGTGCTAAAAATGGAATGACAGTCTGTGTGCTTTGTGTCATGTCACATTATTTGTCATTTAGTTTTTTGTTGTTGTTTTGGCTTCCAAGATGGCGCCATGAGAGTGGCTGTCTTTACAGCAGCTCCTGTATTTTGTCTTTCTACTTCTTCCTTTCCTTTCCTCTTACTTTCATCACATTTCTGCTGTGAACTGTAAATTTCTCCACTGCGAGTCTAATAAAGGCTAATCCAATCCAATCCAAAACGTGATTAATTTCATTGTCGAGTGCTATGCAGTCTTTCTGTCAGTGTCAATCTTTTCACAGCGTCTTAATCTACAATTGCAGCTTCAAACCATCATGGGAGTTTTATGTATTTACAGAGACATATTTTGGGGATTTTTTTTGTGGTTTAACCATGATAGACATGGACAAAATGTCTGATGGTACATAAAAGTGGCTATAGGGCCAGAAAATGCTTAAAAATGGTTGACTTCCTGTATCCTTTCCGGCAATCCTTCCTGACATTTTGGTAGTTCAATCAGTGTGCCATGACTGGTTTTGGAATGGGAGACGCAACCGGAGTACCAAGAGGAAACCCACGTAGGCATGAGGAGAACCAAATTGAACCCTGCATCGCTCCATTGTTAGATATGCCGACCAAATTTCATCTTGGGTTGAATTAAACATTTTTTTTCATCTGAATCTACCCAAATATCCTGGGGAGGGGGCAGTCCAGAACCGTTTTATTTTCAGGGCATGGTTCTGCGACCCAATGTGACATTACTGCACTGTCACCGTAGCTGGAAGAGGACACCTGAGACGAGCAAAACTCAACATCGTCGCTGTCATATCCCACCGTGCCCGTACACGTCGTGGCTTGACCCTGCAGGAAGAAAGTTCCCGCTTAAAAAAAGTGTGCGGGCGGGCCTTTTTAAAGGCGATGGCATGAATAATACAAAGCGTCCCTGAATTATTAATGCAGATTTTTGCACACAATCTGCGGCGGCCATTAGGGGGACGTGTGACGGATCTCACTTGATTTGGGCAAATTAGAAGGATGGGCCCACCTGCAGGGATTATTACACATAGATTATTCATGTGTTTCAATCATACTGGAAATCATACTGGAATTCAAGAGTTTCCAAACTGGGAGTCAATATACTTTGTGTCATTTTTAAAAATACCTACATGTCTCCTGCACAGATGCAGTCAACAAAGCAAACATCATAAATGAAAATATTGTATTGAAATGGAGTACTATCAACATAGACTGACTAATCTTGAATATACCTGCATTTTTGAGGCAAAACATGAAATCTTTGTTTCTAACATGGCCTTTTTGTAAGCAGATGTGGTGCTTTAATGAAACGAAGTTACATTTAAAGGACAACCGACGTCACTTTTTTGCTTCTTAGCTGACATCAGAAAAACGTTTTATATCATCTAAAATACCCAAAACCCGGTATGATATTTTTATTCAAATGCAAAACACCAATAAAAATTACTTAGTGTCCAAAATCTGCAAAAAATTGAGCTGCGAATTGGGCATTTTCAGAAAGTCCCGCCCCCAGTTCGGGACGTCACGTCAAGACGTCTTGCATTGCTGCAGAATCAAAACAATGGCTTCACATTCGGAGAATATGCTTTCTTGTTACACATCCAGTTATGAATATGATTCAAATAGTTTGGAAGAGGAAAGCATACATGTTTGCAATCGATTAAAGAATTTATTCCGTGCCATTATGAGGCAACATTGAGGGGAGATGTCTCAACGAAAAAAAGGCACAAAATTGCGACCTCCTGTGGCCACCTCCGTTTCCACAGGCTGATAAATTCCTTATCTGGAGCTTGCACACCCTCTTCTGGCGGCTTTTGGGTGCAACACGAGGTCCCCAGACCAAACAAGTAGAGCAAAATACATTGACGTGATGGAAGGACCTACAATGCGACGTGATGGAAGGACCTACAATACGTCACGTACGGACTCGTCACCAACTCAAAAACAAGACTTCCTGAATACTCAGCGCTTCAGTTTCCACGGGCTGATTAATTCCTTTGTCGCCATCTTCTGCCTCTTTTTGGTGCCTCATTTCCCGCCCCCAGATACCTCAAAATGGCACGGAATAAATTATTTAATCAATTGAAAACATGTATGCTTTCCTCTTCAGAACTATTTGAATCATATTCATAACTGGATGTGTAACAATAAAGCATATTGTCCGAATCTGAAGCCATTGTTTTGATTCTTGAGCAATGCAAGACGTCTTGGCGTGACGTCATGAACTGGGCGCGGGACTTTCTGAAAATGCCCAATTCGCAGCTCAATTTTTTGCAGATTTTGGACACTTTGGGACACTTTTTTTTGGTGTTTTGCATTTGACTAAAACCATCTTTCTGTGTGTTTTGGGTATTTTAGATGTTATAAAACGTTTTTCTGATGTCAGGTAGTAAACAAAAAAGTAATGTTGGTTGTCCTTTAAGGGAATAGCTGGCATTTTTAATCATGCCAAACATAATGCTTCGTCTAGTGTGTTTATAGACTGTTGGATTATTTTGATCGTTCGCCCTTGGTTCATTGCTTCAACGGGTGTGATGGAAGAGGATGGTTAAATCATCAGGGAGCCAGGTGTAGAACAGAAAGTTGGTTTAATCTTGGAGAGAGTGGAGGCATCGCGGTGTCGGCTTAAGGAGGAAGCATGGCGATAGAGAGAGTGCGGGAGTATTTATGCGGCGCACAGTGTGTGACGCGATAGGGTGTGACGTAATGTAAATGCGACATCATGTAAAGGAAGGCAGGATATGACGTATCAGGAAGTCCAAAAGGTAAACAAAGGTTACAAAGCGTGTTTAGAGATGTTTGTATGGCGAATTACCCCAACAAAAACGAATAGAGTGTTGAGCGTCAAAACACATTTCCATGCCCAATGTCGTCCTTTTTTTAGTCCATTTCAAATCACAAAATATTACAAATAAAGTAAAATCCTAGCGAGCTAATCAAATGCGAAATGCAAACTATCTGCAAGCAAAAGTATTTTGGTAGAGAAATAGAGTGCTGTTTTCTATAATTTCCCTGTCTAAATGGAGCCGTTAAATGACAATATATCATGTTTTGAGGCAAATTTGGTGTCATGGAAAAGAAGCGTAAGCGTAAGATGAAAAATTAAGATTCCTTTTGCACAGTCAAATCAGACGGCTGTTGATAGGAGGGCTAACACCCGCACAATAATACCTCTTTGCCTTCACGGGCTGTGATATGAATCACATTCCAATTATTGCATGGAGCTGCTTTGCTCACACAAATTTTCCATGCTTTCATTCGTTCGCCAGAGGTTGTTTTTTTTGTCCAGCGCTCTAAAACAAAAGGCCTTTGCTGAATTTGTTGCGTTTACACATACCTGCCAGACAATAACAATGATACGAAGAGTCTGAGCAGTGAGCTGGCCTGCTAGCTAGCCTACTTGCTAGTATGCTAGCCTGACTGCTTGCTAGCCTGGTAGTTAGCCTGCATGCTAGCCTGCTAACTAGCCTGCATACTGCATAGATAGATAAGAAACACAACAGTATATCCACTTTGTCACCCCTTATTCAAATTAAAATAATTGGCAGTTTTACTAAAAATACAAAATATGAATCTAAAAATAAAAGACCAAAATACATTTTTAAAATAAAATGCTAAAATCTAGGATAGGTTCACATGACACAGAGTTGAAATTTGAAAGAGATTAATTCCGTTTACACGAAGCACAATGCAAATTATGCATTTTATGCGAGGTAAATTATCATTATAAAATAACTGGGTCCCAAACATATCATGGAAATAACATTTAAAAAATATATTTTTAAAACTGTTTAAAATTGCATTCATGGTCTAGTTTAATCAGCTATTTTATTATTTATCTGTGTGTTGTTCTTTTAATTGTAAAGTGTCCTTGGGTGTTCAGAAAGGCACTTGTAAATTAAGTGTATTATTATTGTAATTATTAATATTATTTTCCCCTCTTAGTGATTTAGATTAATTCACTTTACAAGTCGATTCATCCATCCATCCAGTTTCCAACTCCAAGTTTCCAATACTAAAAAGGGTTGCAAATGTGCTGGAGTCATTCCCAGCTAACTTCGGGCTGCACGCTGACGACCCCGTGAAGTGGTTGCCAGGCAATCACAGGGCAAAAAAAAAACCGAACAACCACTCACACCTCGGGACAATTTTTGAGCATTCCCTTAACCTTACACGAGTGTTTTTCGAATGTGGGAGGAAACCGGAGTACCCAGAGAAAACCCATGCAGGCACCGTGAGATATGCAACACAGGAAGGCCTGAGCCAGAATCGAACCCAGCACCTCTGCACTGTGAGGCAGATGTGCTCACAAGTTGCTCACCCTGTCCAGTTTACAAGCTTGCCCCATAATTCTGTGTACTCAAGTTAGACTTTTAATTTAAAAAATGGGTAGACTAATTTCTACTACATTTTTTATATTAATTTGAAAAAAATCAATTAAAAAAAATAACATTGAATTACTGAGTTGTAATTCTTCATGTATTACATTTAAAAAATGATTCAACATATTTTTGGTCAATAACCATTAAGTTACAACAACTAATGCTGAATAATGTTTACTTCTACATGATCACCAAAAGAAAAAAACTTTTTGATGTTCCAGGAGGAGAAATAGGAGGACTTGTTTCCTTTGAACCTGAACGTCTCCTCCTGATGATCTTCTGCTTGTCATCTTAAAGCAGCTCTGATCACACAAGACGCCCCACAAATCATAGCAAGGAGAAGGGGAGGGAGAGAAGGAAGCTCCCCGGAGAGCAGCGATGGAGGAAAAAAAAGAAGTCTGCAAAGCATCAATTAACATGTCATCTCTTCTCCCCAAACACCCCCTGTGGAGGATGTCAGGAAGAAGGAAAAAAAAAACATCTGCGATACGTCAGGAGGCTTGGCTCCGAACGGGTGTCAGTCCTGTCAGCATTAGGGTGTACAGGTGATGTGTGTGTGTGTGTGTATAGATACTATACATAAATGTACACGCACGCACACACACACACACACACACACACACACACACACGCACACACACACACACACACACACACACGCACGCACGCACACGCACACACACACACGCACATACGCACAAGCACACACACACACACACACACACACACACACACACACACGCACACGCACACGCACACACACACACACGCACACGCACACGCACACGCACACACACACACACACACACACACACACACACGCACGCACGCACACGCGCACACGCACACGCACACGCACACGCACACGCACACGCACACACACACACACACACGAAGACACACACACACACACACACACACACACGCACACGCACACACACACACACACACACACACGCACACACACACACACACACACACACACACACACACACACACACACACACACACACACACAGACACACACACACGCACACACACACACACACTGAAAAAAGGAATAAATAAATCCACTAAAAGCCTGCCGGTAAGCTTCTACTCAATATTTGATGTTTTGAGAACAAACTTCACCTTGAATTCAATCTGTCCTCCCGGGACACTAAATTAGGTAAACTTTTAAGTGAGCTCAAATGGAAAAAAAATCAGACGTTTTTGCATTGCGTGTTTTGAATAAAAGAAAAATAACAATGTATAAAAAGTGTACCGTATTTTCCGGTGCGTAAGGCGCGCCGGAGTATAAGGCGCCCCACCAATGAATGGTGTATTTTCAAAACTTTTCCATAAGGAGCACCTTCAATGAATGAAAAAAACTTTTCCGGATATCATATATAAATAAAACAAAGTTTTCCAAATATAAGGCAGGCCACATTATAAGGCACTACAGTAGAGACTGGGGTAACGCACTATTTATTCTATGACGGGAAATGGAGTCGGTGGCTGCTGACAGTAGTTGTGAGACCTGTTGTGGTTCAATATTACTTCACATATAAGTTGCATCTGCGTATAAGGCGCAGGGTCATCTGTTGAAGACAATCAAGGCATTTGGGTGCGCCTTATCCTGTACACCGGAAAATACGGTAATCTTAAGACTTTAAAAATGAGAGAAAGAATTACTTTCGGATTCCCGTGACTTATTAAAAAGGCGTGGCCTCATGAGGCCTCAAGAGCTGGAGTTGTGTTGGTCTATTGGTCTCCGTGCAGCTAAAAGTCGGAATGTGGCTCTTCTGGCCCACCCAAGAGGGCAAGAAGAGTCATCAGATGCATGAATCCTTGAATTTTTTTCCAGACCAACTCAATCTCAGGGAGTCTTCAACACAGTCCGACAGTCCTTGTACGATGTATTCAGTGCTTCCAGAATAAAACGACTCGCATGAATAGGAATAGTCGTAAGCTCGGAAGTCAAGGTCTCACCGCACTGTGGCTCCCTGAACTGAGGCAATGCTCCGAGCAAGTCCGCAGCATTCTGACAGCGCAGCGAAGAGCGAAAAGGCTTTTGAGTCAACAAAAGCAGCGGGTTGCATTGTGCATACCATCCGAGATGAAAGCATCACTTCTAAAGGTTACACAAAAGCGCCGCACCAATGTTCCTCTTGACACGCGCCGCCGTCGCCATTTCCTCAGATCAGTCAGAAACGCAAAAGCCGCCACGGCCGCCGCCCGCTTGGCTCTATCACAGGAAATCATCAGGCTTTAATAGTTTTTTAATGAGTTTGCAGAATGCACTCTGGCGACAGGCCATGCACGCCAGAGCCAGGCTGAATAATGTATAAGGGCAGAGGTAGCGCTAATGAAAAGATGATGAGAGGCATTCCTGAGAGACGGAATGAAGGGTCGTTTGTAGTTTATCGTATAACCTTACGTATTTGTCGCGTGTACCGTATTCAACCATTCTTATTTCAGTCCAATATCATATTTCACCCATCTATCACGTAGCTGATGAGCCCCTTTTGAAAATGACGTCATTCCCGCCTTCTGTATAAATAACATCTCGGGTGGGGGCAGAGCAGCTTCAACCTCACAATGTCTCTCCTGTCCAAGATTAAAATAATCTTTCTGTTCCTCACTTTGATTCCTGCTGATTTTACTACCATCTTCTAACACCGCGAAGAGCCATGAACCAGAGAAAACGACCTTACACAGGTGAAAAGGACATTTTAGCTGATTTGGTGACAGGAGATTGGCGCTTCAGAATAGTGCAAAAGAGCCACGTGAATACACTAACTAACTAACTAACTAACTAACTAACTAACTAACTAACTAACTAACTAACTAACTAACTAACTAACTGCCCAACTACCCAACTAAGCAACCAACTACTAACTAACCAACTGACCAACTCACATACCAACTCACTCACGAACACACCCACTAATTAACTCACTAACTCATAAACGCACCAACATCAACAAATAAAAAAATACATGAACACACCAATAAATAAATACATAAATAAACAAACAAACAAATACATAAATAAAAACACAAATGTCAATAAAGACGACCCAGCAGCGACAAAAACCCAATTTGTCACTACAAATTGTGCAAAAACAAATCCGCGGAAGAAATAGAGTCAACTGGTATTGAGAAGCTCTTCGACGCGAGATATTTTTCGGCTGAAGCAACTTTTAAGGCTCTTTGGGAACCACAATGAAGACATGATCAACTTTGGCAAGCAAGAGTCTTTTTCAATATTCAAAATTCCATCCAACACGCTTTTCATCCATTTATTCAGTTATGGGTTCCTTCGCTTTTCAGCAATTCGGTTATTCACAATTTGCCTTTTTATGTGACCGGATAGTGAAGTCATGCAGCTCTCTTAGGATGCATGTGGGGAAGAATCGTTACTAGCTATGTTATGAGCAGATAATTATCTTGGATTTAATTACAGTCCCACAATAAATGGAGTAAAGTTCCTTCATCAGCACTGCATTTTACGTTATCGACTGTCATCATTCGAGCACATTTTATGGAGCTTTGATGGAGTGTAATAAAAATTCTGTTTAGAATCTTTCGCTTTCTCCCTTTTTGTCCCTTCTTCCGACTGCTCGCTCCTTTATTGTTCCCTGTCACTCTGGTGGAGGCTGATAGCCGCCCCACAGCGAGGGCCACTCAACTCGTAGTTCTGCCACAAAATTTCACGAGTGGGCCAGACTTAGCGACGTTTCTAAATTTGAATAACATTTGCATGAGGGCATGGCAATGTTGCAAATTATAGCCATAAAAATGCAGGGAAGTTCACACAGGTGAAAAATCAATCCCTCCAATTTATAAAATTACAATGCAGTACTGTATATGCAATGCACATAGTGTGCTTAACAACAAAACATCACCATATTTATAATTTCAGATGTCCAAAATTCCCAGAGATTTCAGATTTTTTTTGAAAATAGAATAGTGGATGAGTTATGATGTGTGTTGGATGAGTAAATTATAATTTGCCCAATCACCTGTCGGTCACGATGAGTTTAGTGACATGATGTGGAACATGCCAAAAAATACAAAATGTAGAAAGATGAAGTTCATTTTAAAATTACAAAGTTATGTTTTTTTCGGTCTTTATTTATTGGTTTTAATCAAAGCCAAACTTTAACATCTCATTCGTCCCCAGCTTGTCCCATTGGTTATGCAACATCGACCCTGCCGCTGCGGCCCGTTTCTCCGAGAGATCATAAGAAACCTCTCCGCTGCTTGAGAGGATGAATTTGGTGGATTCGGCGAGGCTACAATTTAGTCTAGATCAAGGGTGTCAAACTCATTTTTAGCTGTGGGCCACTTTATAGCTACGGTTTCCTCTCGGGGGCCGTTATGAATTTGGAGGACCCATTCGTATGTTGGATGTCCTCCACATATTACATATAGAGCGCACAACAAATGAATGAAAAACTAGTTTTCAAATCTGAGGTCAAAAATAATGACTGTAATTGTGGTTGACATGGTACAATTTGAAATTTTGGTTACGTCTTTAAGCAACTATTTCACAAGTTTGATTTTCTTTCATGGGTTGAATAAAATGATGTGGCAGACCAGATTTAACCCGCGGGCCTTGACTTTGACACATGTGCTCTCGATCTTGATGCCAATACAAAAAGTGATACAACAGCAACCGGTGATGAAAAAGACCTGTAAATAACTGCTGAGAGCAAGTCTTGTAAAATGAACTTGCATTGTGTGAGTACAGATTGAAGTGCAATTACTGAGATCGAAATCTATAGAAACGTACTTGTAACCTCCTTTGCCGAGATTAAGCCAGATTCAAAGGTTGTAAAACCGCATATAATGGATTGAAACACTTATTGTGAAATTCTTCCTATTCAATGAATGAAGAGCGTTAAAATTGGACATCCCATTCTCTCGAGTGGCATCTGTTTGCGTGCGAGCATGCATGCTGTTTGTGTTTCAGGACAAGTCAAGAGACACAGACACTCTAAACTAATAGTTTCAAATTCATTTTTTTTGTTGCTGCGGGCCACATTGTTGTTACGGTTTCCTCTCAAGGGCTGTTATGAATGTTAAGAATGTTTCATGCCCTCCACCTATTACATCTAGAGTGCATTAATGAATAACTACAGTAATTTTTTTCCAAAGCTGAAGTTAAGAATAATGACTGTTATTGTGGTTTACATGCGACAATTTGAAACTTTGATTCATACTTAGCAAGCATCATGGCACCTGACATGCTTGATTTGCCTTCACGGGCCAAATAAAATGATGTGGCCCCGGTCCTTGACTTTCTCACCTGTGCTCTCAACCATTGGAGACTTTCTGACACTAGGAAGTGTCACGGTTTTGCGAGGTGGTGATGGCGGGTTCGGATCCCAAAAAGCAGGCAGGGGGGAGCAGGAGGTTGTTTGACAAATTGTATTAAAATAAAGTCAGCAGGAACAAAATGTAAAACATCAAAATGATCTGAATGGAAAAAATACAAAGTAGCAAAAGAAGACCAAAAGTAAAAGCCCGCCAAGGTTAAACAAACACGTACACAATGCATGCTGCAACCAAGCAGCAAACAAACAATGAATCGGCACCGGATGATCGTGCCAGGTGTCTTTTTAAGTGTCATTGATTATAACGACCAGCACCTGCGAGGCTGCCGGCAGGGCTGACGTCGCTACCCGCTGGTCGCCAATCTGATCGGGACGACCAGCACCTGTGCAGGTGCAGGCGAGGCCGACAGCGCCCCCCGTTGGTCGCCAACCAGATCATGACAGTACCCCCCCTTCAAGGGGCTGCTTCCAGAAGTCCCAACAGTCTCCCAAAAGGTCCACTCGCCAGGGAACGGTCGGTGGAGAGGGCAACCGCGGCCTCTCCAGCACACGACGGGCGGCGGCCTGATGGGAACGGGACTCGGCCTGGGGTGGACGAAGACGCGGCACGGATCGTCGTGGGCGTGAGTGCGATCCCTCTCGCACGTTCACGCGACGGCGCATGGCTCTGCGTGGACGTCGACTGCCAGGCGCAGAATGGCACCCCGTACGGCCGTATGGGACCAGGTCTCGGCCGGACGCCGACGTGGGCGTGAACTGCCCGGCTCCGGGGAACGAGACGGGTCCAGAGCCGCTCCGGGATCCAGCGGTGAGTGGGGTCTCGGACTGACATTGACGCGGACGTTGCACGGCTCGTCGTGGATGAGACTCAATCCGTCATGCACGACGACAGCGTGGCTGGACGTGGGCGTGCAATGCCAGTCACCCAGGGTCACCCTGGACGGCCACCTGGAAGGAGGTCTCGGCCGGACGTTTACGTGGACGTTGCGGCTCGTCGAGTGACGCAATTCAAACTCGACGAGGCTTGCGCTAACGTGGACGTAGCATTGCCAGGCACAGGGTGGAAATGAGACGGGTCCGATGTACCTGCGGGATCCGATGGTAGGCCGATTCATTCTGTCACGGTTTTGCGAGGTGGTGATGGCGGGTTCGGATCCCAAAAAGCAGGCAGGGGGGAGCAGGAGGTTGTTTGACAAATTGTATTAAAATAAAGTCAGCAGGAACAAAATGTAAAACATCAAAATGATCTGAATGGAAAAAATACAAAGTAGCAAAAGAAGACCAAAAGTAAAAGCCCGCCAAGGTTAAACAAACACGTACACAATGCATGCTGCAACCAAGCAGCAAACAAACAATGAATCGGCACCGGATGATCGTGCCAGGTGTCTTTTTAAGTGTCATTGATTATAACGACCAGCACCTGCGAGGCTGCCGGCAGGGCTGACGTCGCTACCCGCTGGTCGCCAATCTGATCGGGACGACCAGCACCTGTGCAGGTGCAGGCGAGGCCGACAGCGCCCCCCGTTGGTCGCCAACCAGATCATGACAGGAAGCATCTGGAAATGAGGAAGCAGTAAGACTCAGGGAACAAACGCTAAGTTCTTTTTTTTCAGTAAAAAAGTATGTGACCGTCAGTCATGAGTTGAGTGCTGGTTGTTTGTATTTGACGTTCAAACAATTATCCCCGCCTTCTACATTTTAAATCCATCGTAAAAAATCTCTAAAGATTTCATATGATGCTTTCATTCATTCTGTGCGGCAATAAAGAAAAAAGAGCAGGTCAGGGCTGGTGTTTTCAGCATTCCACCATCAGAGTTTAATAAGAGCAAAATGAACGTTTTTAACGCTGGGAGAGACAATGTCGCGGAAAACCTTCCCGTCTCGTCTGGTGGCAGCCAGATTAGCCTCATGCTAACTTCCACTTGAATCCTGATCTGATTTAGCCTCCGTGCAGACGGAGAAGGTTGAGCGTTGGAACACTCTGGATAAATCCAGCTGGCTTAGTGTTAATATTGTTCTCTGTGACTTGTCCTCCATCACTCTGGCCCGCTGCTTGGATGAGGCGGCTGCCGCGGCCCGGCAGGCATTGCTACTGCTGCCGCCATCTTTTATTATTTATGAATCTGATTAATAATCTGCCGTCCTGCTGCAGGAGAAAATAAGATCCATAACTGCACCCAGAAGAAATCCAGCGGCTGGTAAATTCAAATCTCTGCGTGCAGCAGTGAAAAGTACAAATAAAAGCAAAACCAAGAATATGAGTCTCCAAAATCGAGTCAACTTGTTGTGGTTGACTTTTCATGGGGGTTAAATTGCATGGCGCACAGTTTATACTGGTGGGCCAGAGGTGGACCTACATGCTGCTTGCTGCTTTACTGGGAAAGAGAGAGAGGCAGAGAGAGAGAGAGAGAGAGAGAGAGAGAGAGAGAGAGAGAGAGAGAGAGAGAGAGAGAGAGAGAGAGAGAGAGAGAGAGAGAGAGAGAGAGAGAGAGAGAGAGAGAGAGAGAGAGAGAGAGAGAGAGACAGAGACAGAAAGATGGCAACAGTGAGAGGCCGTGAATGTCTTTCCCTGGAAATCGAAACTCGTGTAATGGATAATTTCGAGCTTCCGAATAAAGTTGACGAAAACACAAATACTAACCCTTAACACGTCCCCATAGTCCAGAACAAAAATCTGCAACATGTTCACTTTAATCTGAAATTTTGGTGTCAAGTTCGCAAAACCTGAGCAATTCATCCAAATCTTAAACTGGGAATTTTCAAACTGACATATAAAAAACGCACTGGAACGCTACTTGAATTCAGAGTTTCCAACCATAAATTAAGATTCAACTCTTGACAAAGAATGGTGCAGTTTAGAACACTGACGAAATTCAGACACTCGGTCGTGACACCAAAATCTGGGATTTTTCAACCTTAATTCACTCGCTGTCATTCCCAAATTTATTTGAGAATTAAAAAGAATGACATGGAGCGCCATTCCCGAATTTGTTCCCGCAAGGAGGCAGCATTTGCCTTTTGTACAACTGCCCCCACTTTAAATGTAGATAACTCCAGACCCATATAATTTAGGATTTTTTTTTTCGAATGAAGCAAGAGTGTCTAAGGTTTATTACGCTGTGTTGGATGTTTATGTGGTCCTAAAACTCAATATTTTGTGGGTCCTGCAATTTGAGTGAAAATGACAAAAACCCTGGCACTGGATGGCCACATTTTTCCACATCATCTGGCAGTGAATGAGTTAATGAGGAAAAATGCTATGGACCAGTACTCAGATTCAGAGTTGGTGAGGAACCTGAACCTGGAATCAAAAACCCAAGAAGCAGACATCAGATATTCCATACACTGTCAATCAAGTCGGATTTAAAATGTAATTTTCCACTCTGCAGCATTTTTCTTCTATGTGAGATGTACATGCACTTGCGTCTGACAGTGAGGCACTCTAAAGTGGCCAAGCACATGCTTGATATCAAATTGAATAAAAAAACTAACAAAAAACAAAAAAGCTGTCTTAAACTTTTACAACTGTCAACTTCATGTGCACTGACTCTTGGCTGACAATGAGGCACTCTAAAGCCCCCAAACCAATTGCCTCAAATTAGTTTGAGAAATGAGAGGTCTTTTTTGCAACAAACTTATATGCAAAGCGTACACTTAAATTTAGTTCAACATGTTTGATTGTTTTTCTGTGTTCCTTTTGACCCGTGCTAATATATGATAATCCCGTGTGTAAATGTCGAGAGGTTTTATGCCAATTATTCAAATGAACCTTTGAATAACCTGAGAGGCAGAGCAGAATGAACCTTATCCTTTGTACGCCGGTTAAACATTTTAAAGCGCGCTATGTGTTTGTCGGCGGGGCCGAGCCCTCCGACCGCATGAAAGCCTGGTGGCTGTTGTGATAAGAATGGCGGCCGTTAGGGTGTGCGAGGGGGGGTTAAAGGTGGAGAGCGGCAGGCCATGCAAATGAGCATTGCACTTTGCACCTGCCGTCTGATAAGCATGACGTTAATCCTTCACCTCCGCTTCGCCACTTCTTTTTTTTTGTGTGCAATCTCTCAACCTTTCTCGACGTGGCTTCATTTGCTTCCCACCTCGTGTCGTACGTTCTTCCCGACACGCACTTATTTTATTCCTGTTCCGACTGATAGAGAATAAGAAGTAATCATTTTTAAAAGTGCCGTGCTTTGCTGACCAACTAAACAATAGGCTCACAGCCAAAGCGCAGATGGCCTCAGTAAATCTGAGTGAAACAGACACGGCAAGGTGAACTGTCGGCTCCAACTCTCGGTCCGGCCTTACACAGAATTTAGGGCTTGGGATACTCCTTTATCACCGAAGTTATTTACGGCTTGAACATCCTGCACAAGAGCCAGGTTACAAACTTATCAGTTCATAGGAAACAATGTTTTATTGCTTACATCTGTTGGTGCTCAGAACGCCCAGAGGTGTGGCATTATAATCAAGAAAACTATGTTTTACTAATGTATCACTTTAATTTGCATGTCCTCTTAATAAATAGCTTGGCCGGGGTGCGCAGAATTCAGACGTATGTCATTGATGACTCCGTCTCCTGCCGGCAGTAGGGACGGTATTTCTGGTTCCGAGTCTCTGTCCACGGTGTCTGACTGTCATCTGACACCCACTAAAAGGCTCGACACGTTTATTAGATGGAGCGCTTGCCGTTGAAACGGAACAGAGATTGAATTGTAAAATGATGACCTCACATTTAAATGTCGATTCACTGACAACCCATGCTGGAAGCTCTTGTTTGAAAATTTCACGCAGACTTAAAGGTTTATTTCAAAACGAGCTTGAACCCCTACTTTAAACCCCCAACCGTTATTTGAAACATTCATCCAATTTTAACTCATTCACTACCATTCTCAATTGTTTTCGGGAATTGAAAATATCACTGTTAGGGCAATTCGCTATACGAACATCTTTTCTTTTTCCTTTCACATTGTTTTATTTTCTCAGACTTCCTGTCATCATGTCACATTCTGTCCGCCTTTACCATATTCTGTCTGCCTTCAGATGATGTCACATCCTGTCTGACTTTATAAAAGCTCTCCTAACAATCCCCACCGCTCTTTTCCCTCTTGGCTCTTCTCCCCTGCCTGCCCCTCGGGGTGGGCAGTCAAATTTTGTGCCGTCCCAAAGATTAAAGAAACTTTTTGTTTATACTTTTGATTCCTGCTTCATTAATAATGACCCTAAAATGACTTGGAGTGTCATTCCCGAATGTGTTCAGGTTTTGATTTTTCTTGCATGGGAGGGGGGGGGGGGGGGGGTGCCGATAAAGCGCTGGCCAGACCACTGGCAATGTTTTTTCGCTTTTACGAGGGGACAGCATATGCCTTTTATACAGCCGCCCCCACTTGCACCTCATAATAGTCCGGACCCATATAACTTAGGAATTACGTCTTTTTTTTCCGATGAAATAAGAGAGCTTCAGGTTTCTTACGCTGTATTGAATGTTTACGTCGTCCTAAAACTCAATATTCTGTGGGTCCTGCAATTTGAGTAAAAATGACAAAAACCCTGGCACTGGAGTGGACACATTCTTACTTCATCTTCTGGCAGACAATGAGTTAAAATCCCATTTTGAGACTGTAACCATTGTTTGAATCATTCACCGTAGCTTGAAACTCCTTGAATTTCAAACCGTTCCCTTAAATCCTGGTATGAAACTGTATAAGACATCTTTTTAGGGCTTATCCCCTAAATTTAAACCCTGTCTTAAAACTCCACTTTGACCCCCTTAAAATGGGTTGAAACCTTTATTGAAACCCCAAAACGGATTAAAATCATATTTTTAAAGCACTGACCCACGTTTGCAGCCTCCACCCTGGCTTGAAGCCCTATTTTGTTTCCCTCTAACTTGTTTAAAATCTTTAGCATCACTTGAAATATGATGGGCCTCAAAACCTTACTTTGAAACTCTATTCTGACAACTCAATAATTTGAAAACCCAACATTAAGTGCATACAAAATCCAAAATTTAACCTAGACTAGACACTCCCATTGGAATCTCTACCCCTTTCCCAAAAACCCTCTTTCCACCCTCAATCCTTGTTTAAATGCAACCTTTGCTTTGAAACCTTACTTCTTTTATCCAATACAGTGAACCCTCGTTTATCGCGGGAGATACGTTCCAAAAATAGCCCGCGATAGGTGAAATCCGCGAAGTCCAGCTTTTTTTTTTGCACAATGCAAAACTGTGCAGAATGAAACAAAAAATAAAACCTCTTTTTTAATAGTTTAAAGAACGGTGTCGTAAAACAATATTTTGCTGCTGCGCCTATTCGTCCTGACTCCACTGCGCCGAAGCGTCTTTTTCTACTGAAGGAGCCTTTCTCCGAGAGAAGAACATTGTTATCGGTAGTTGTTGCCACTCTTTTTTTTTAGCAAGAAGATTTTTATAAACCGACATGGCCCGATTTCTAGAAGCAGAATGCTCCATTCGCTGTTCAAAGCCAGTGTGTTTGATTTTATTCTGCTTTGTTTGCAGTGTTGTTTGCAGTGTTGTTTTTTTTACTTTGTTTGTTTGCACATTTGCATGCCATTAAAAAAAAAGTTTCCCCTGAAAAAAAATCTGCAATGCACTGAACCCGCGATGAAGGAACCGCGAAGTAGCGAAACTGTGCAACTGTACAACCAAAAGCATGATGACAAAGAGTCTTAAAATCACGCGGAAATGTACAGAGCGGAAGTGGTCACATTGAGGTGTTAAAGGCGAGGTGTTAAATCTTGCTTCCTGTTGATAAGGGCGTCACGTAGTTGCGCATACATTCAACAATCTATGAGGCAGGAAATTAAAGTATATCATTTCCTTCAGTCCTCCTCCTTTGTTTGGTCTTTCTTCCTGCTGCCGCATGCGAATCACACTCATGAATCTCAAACAGCACGTTTGCGTCCAACCTCCTGTGTCTGAATCACTTTGAACAATTTGCCTTTGATGGTGCTAATATCGACTTTGACCCGAATCCTGTTTGGACCCGGAGCAGGGAGATGACACGCTTTCTCTTCTTCCTGCCATCAATTATTTGCCGCTGCTACAAAATGAGAAACAACAACGAGCCAGCGATCGGCCCCAAATGGCTGTTCCAAAATAAAATGGATGACTTATTGTTTTATTTCACACCAGGGTTCTTGATACTTTTAAACATATCCTGTTATGACAGACATGTCCACCAAGTTTTATGTTCATTAGTAAAAACTTGTAGTGTGGGCTAATGTTTCCAATCAGAGCGAAAGGCCAAACAGACCCAAGAGCCTTTAGTCAAAACAAAATGGGCAACTTTTTTTGTGCCTCCTGTTGTTCCCCGAAATCTTGTGTTGATCTGTTTAACTAGAGCTGGTAGCTGTCACGGTTTGCAAGATGGTGATGGCGACTGCGGCTCCCAAGAAGCAAGCAGGAGGGAGCAGGAGGTTGTGTCTGACAAATTGTATTAAAATAAACTGAACAGGAACAAAATCTAAAACGTTAAGATCATCTGAACAGAAAAAATACAAAGTATCAAAAGAAAACCAAGAGTAAAAGTCCGCCAAGGTGAAACAAACACATGCACAGCATACAATGCATGCACAATGCATATAAAGCATACAACAATGACCGACATCACTTTTTTGTTTCTTAACTGACATCAGAAACACGTTTTATAGCATCTAAAATACCCAAAACACGCAGTATAATATTTTTAGTCAAATGCAAAACACCAATAAAAATGACTTAAAGTGTCCAAAATCTGCAGAAAAATGAACCCGGAAGTGGCCAGTTTCAGAAGGTCCCGCCCCCATGTTCGTGGTGTCACCCCAAGACGTCTTGCATTGCTGGAGAATCAAAACAATGGCTTCACATTTGCAGAATATGCTTTCTTGTTACTCATCCAGTTATGAATATGATTCAAATAGTTCTGAAGAGGAAAGCATACATGTTTTCAATCGATTAAAGAATTTATTCCGTGCCATTTTGAGGCAATAGGGGGGCTGATTAATTCCTTACACATAGCTTTGTTGCCCTCTTCTGCCTCTTTTTGGTGCAACACGAAGTTTTCAGACCAAACAAGTACAGCAAAATGCATTGACGTGATGGAAGGACTGCGACATTGTGTCCTTTTTTCGGTCAGGGGCGTTCCTTCAGTGACGTAGGGTGAGGACTTGTCACCAACTCAAAAACAAGACTTCTGGAATATTCAGCGCGAGTGTTAAAACGTAAGATATAGCTATATGCGGTGGAATCCTTGTTAAATACGCTCAGTAGAAGTCATTTGAAGCCATTTTACAAATTATGGACACCACTTTTTCGGAGACGTCGGTTGTCCTTTAAATGTCTGTTTTACATCAAAATGGAAGACTTGTTCAATTTTGGGCATGAGTTTCTGAGCATTTTTGGTGCTGATTGTTATGATAGACATGTACACCCAGTTTTCTGCTCATTCACTGGTTGGTGGAGGCGTTACATTTTTTAATTTAATTTCATTTTTTATCCTAAAATTTCCGTTTTTAAATTAAATCTATCATCCAGGTTTGGTCCTTGAGAGGTTTTCATGCCTTCTGTTATTATAGAGACACATCCACAAAACTTTATGCTAAATGGCCAACATTTATTTTGAGACATTTTGTCCGAAAAACAGACGATGTGCAAAAATGTGTCAACTCCCATGCCAGGGTTTTTGTCATATTCACTCAAATTCCAAGACCCACAGAATATTGAGTTTTAGGACTCCAAAAAAATTGAATGCAGCTTAGAAACATTAGAATTTCTTATTTCATCAGAAAAAAAAGAGTTAATTCCTAAGTTACATGGGTCTGGAGTTGTCTGCAATGCAATTGTGGGTGGCTTTACAAAAAGCAAATGCTGCCCCTTGTGGAAAGGAAAAAAACATTGCCAGAGGTCTGACCGGCGCCATCATTGCTTTGTTTTTGAGCATGATGCGAATACCCCCCCTTCAAAATAAATAAATAAATAAATAATAATAATACTGGAAAAACTCCACAAGGGACTGTCCTATTATATTCACAACTACAATCGTCATTTTTATAACATGAATAACAAAAACAGGCTTCTTTCTCTGTGCATGACATGACTGCAAGCCAATAAAGAAACGTTTTGAATTTGCTCGCGCTAAACTCCAGGAAAGCGGCTCACCTCCGCTGATGACAAAGTGACTGCTTAATCATAAATGTGTCGCCATTTTACAGCGCGGGTGAAGGCGACATGGGCGGACCGTAAGAAAAAGGGGAAATAGGCGGCGGCGACATGTTATAAAGACCGCACGAGTCAAGAGTGTCGCGCATAAATCACATGCCTGTGTCAGAGCATTACTCATGGAACTGGCTGGCTTTTTGTATGCGTGTGTGTATGTGTGTGTGTGCGTGTGTGTGTTTGTGTGCGCGCGTGCATAAAATCCCATCCTGCTATTAGGGGAAAATCATATACAAGTAATCATGGTAATTGTCATTCACAAGCCAGTGAACAATGCTCATTAATGCCACTTTAATTAAACCTACAATTCTGCCTTGAAACCCTATCCCGGGCTACAAACTCTAATTTGTAACGGTGACAATGTTTTGAACCCATCTTATTGGTTTTATCAGTCTGTGTCCCCCTATTGAAACCCCCATTTGAAATCACAATGTGTCTTGGAACCCGAATTTGAAACCCTAACATTGGCTTAAAACCTGAATTTTAAATGCTACCTATATCTTGAAAATCATTTCTAAAAACAAAACCACACATTAAAAAAATCCCTTTATGTCTCCATTTGAAAACAAAAGCGACATTTTAAACTGACTGAAAACCCTAAATATAATTTCAAACACTAATTTGTTTTACGTCTGTAATTTGTTTTGCAATTTCAACCCCTACATATTTTTTGAATCCCATTTTGAAACATAAACTCTCTCTCTTAAACCCCTAATTCGAAACTTTATGAATAGTTGAAACCATAATTGACATCTCAACACACCTGCTAAAAACCCTCATTAAGACTGACTTTCAAACAATTGTTTGATGAACTATTCCAAGATGAGGTCACTATTTTGAAATACCTCCCCTTCTGTGACAACCTGACCGTGTCTTGAAATCCCAATTCAAAACCCTAAACCGGTCTTGAAATGACAATCTAAAACTAACTCTTATTTAAAACATTCCCTTGTCCTCAAATTTGAGACTTCAAACCAAGGCTCAAATCACATTGAAATCACAGTAAATAGAAAATAAACATTTGTACACCTAATACAGATTTCAACCTACTGTATAGTTTGAAACATTAAAACTGTATTGAAACCATTTAAAGTATGTCCTGCCACTTCAATTTGAATTCTTAACGGTCTGGATACCTGAATTGCAAACTCTAGCCGGGCTTCAAAACTTTGTTTGAAACTCTAATCTAGATTTGAAGTTTTAATATGAGACACTAATCCTGGAATCCCTGAAATCCTAATATGAACCTTTTCTTGAGACCCTATTCCACACTTACCATATTCAGCTGTGAAATATATCTGGAAACCCAAACTCTGCCCTGAATTTGAAACCCTTGCCTGTTTTATCATTGCACAGTTACTTACTGGTGGCTGAATACATATCCCATCGCCGTTTCACAGTGGTACAATATTCGTGCAGATGTTAAAAACAGGTGTCATTTTCCCAAAAGTGGCATCCTTCTATTGGACTCTTCACAAAGCGCCGTTATCCACCAAGCTCAAGTCAATATACCAGCAAATGAACTGTGCTCATAAAAGCCGCCGTGTCAAATTAGATTAAACATGCAAGGCATTAGCGGGCCTACCTGTGGAGGAATTTTCATTTTCACGCCATTATGTGGCAATTATGAGTTATTATTTGTTAATTTTCTTGCGGTGGCTAAACCAACAAAGCCAGCAGGACTAACAGGCAAGCAAACAAACGAGTTGAAACACAAACAAATGAAGCACAGGTGGGGAGGCGGGAGGCTAATTGGACACTCGGAAAAAAAAGGGCAAAAAGAGGAGAAGACGCCGCTGGAGAGCACGAGAGGGCAAGGGTGGAGGAACATACAGGAAGGCCACCATTTTGAAGTAAGATCAAATACAGTAAGACCTCGGCTTAGGAACACCTTACCTTAGGAACGTCAAATTTATGAAAATTAAACCTTGGAATAATAAAGGTAGTGCACCTTTCGCGATACACACCCACCACGGCTGGCGGAGTGATGTTCGGATGTGGCGGAGTGATGTTCGGATCTTCGGCGGAAGCACACGACCGAACAGCGCTCCAGCCGGCCCACCTTTCCCCACCCCCTCTCTCTGAATTCACACGTCGATCGCCTCCGAGGAGCTATTTACAGATAATTTTGCTATTATGCGACCGAAAAAGACTGCACCACAGGCTTGTGTTCAGCCGAAGAAGACACAAAACAAAATCGCCGTTGAGGAGAAGAAGGAGTTAATTGAAAAACACGAACGAGGTGTGTGTTTGTGTGATTTTGTGGCCCAGTATGGCTATGCTAAGTCAACCATTGCTACCATTTGTCGCAACAGAGAAGCCATTAAAGGTGCTGTCAAAGCAACGGTCTCGGGCAATCGAAGAAGTTGAAAAACTTCTGTTAATTTGGAAGCAGCTATACGGCGACAGCGTGAGTAAAGCAATTATATGCGAGAAAGCACGGCTAATTCATGCCGATATCGCCAAGCGCCAACCTGGAAGTTCGGCGCTTATTGAGGATTTTAAAGCCATCAACGG